>NC_060150.1:36988859-36995676 GCF_021292245.1 Micropterus dolomieu | reverse complement strand
GACCCGCAGCCACAGATCCAGACTCCACAGCTCCAGAGCCAGAAAACCTGCAGGAAGTGATAGGAGGAGAGAGGAGAGGGACGAGAAAGCACTAGACTACCGGAAAGGGGAGAAGTTGAGCTAGTAACATGCAATAATGGGATGAGGTTGCATACAGAGGGAGAGAAAGTAGAGGAGAGAGGAGCTCAGTGCATCATGGGAAATCCCCCGGCAGTCTAGGCCTATAGCAGCATAACTAAGGGATGGTTCAGGACTCACCTGATTCAGCCCTAACTATAAGCTTTATCAAAGAGGAAAGTCTTAAGCCTACTCTTAAATGTGGAGATGGTGTCTGCCTCCTGAACCCAAACTGGAACCTGGTTCCACAGGAGAGGAGCTTGATAGCTGAACGCTCTGGCTCCTAGTCTACTTTTGGAGATTCTAGTAACCAAAAGTAACCCTGCATTCTGGGAGCGCAGTGCTCTGGTGGGGTAGTAAGGTACTATGAGCTCTTTAAGATAAGATGGTGCCTGACCATTAAGAGCTTTGTAGGTAAGAAGAATGATTTTAAATTCTATTCTGTATGTTACAGGAAGTCAATGCAGAGAAGCTAAGACAGGAGAAATATGATCTCTTTTCCTGGTTCCTGTCAGAACACGAGCTGCAGCATTCTGGATCAGCTGAAGAGTCTTAATGGACATTTTCGTGCAGCCTGATAATAGGGAATTGCAGTAATCCAGCCTAGAAGTAACAAATGCATGGACTAGTTTTTCTGCATCGTTTTTAGACAGGATGTTCCTGATTTTCGCAATATTACGTAGGTGAAAAAAGGCGGTCCTTGAAATTTGGTTAATGTGAGACTTAAATGACATGTCCTGATCAAAGATAACTCCAAGATTCCTCACAGTGGTGCTGGAGGCCAGGGCGATGCCATCAAGGGAAACTATATCTTTAGATAATGCGTCTCAGAGGTGCTTGGGGCCCCAGAACAATAACTTCAGTTTTTTCTGAGTTTAACATTAGAAAATTACAGGTCATCCAGGTTTTTACATCCTGAAGGCACATTTGAAGTTTAGCTAACTGATTAGTTTCATCTGGCTTGATCGATAGATGTAACTGAGTATCATCTGCATAACAATGAAAGTTTATAGAATATTTCCTGATAATATTGCCTTAAGGAAGCATATATAAAGTGAACAGGATTGGTCCGAGGACAGATCCTTGTGGAACTCCATGACTAACTTTGGCGTGCATGGAGGACTCATCATAGTAATTTTCACCAGTGCTGTCTCTGTGCTATGATGAGCTCTAAATCCTGACTAAAAATCCTCAAATTAACTATTGCTCTGTAGAAAGTCACACAGCTGTTTAACAACTGCATTCTCCAGGATCTTAGAGAGAAATGGAAGGTTAGATATAGGTCTATAGTTGGCTAAAACATCTGGATCAAGTTTGGGCTTTTTCAGAAGAGGTTCAATTACAGCTACTTTAAAGTACTGTGGTACATAGCCTGTTGATAAAGATACATTTATCATATCTAGCAGCCTAGTCGGGATGGGGTCTAAGAGGCAGGTTGATGGTTTAGATGAAGAAATTATTAAAGTTAGTTGGTAAAGATTGAGGGAAGCAAAGCAGTCTAAACATATATCTGGTTTTACAGCTGTTTCTAAGGTTCCTGAGTTTAGAGATAAGGCGGTGCAGGTCATAGTGAATTTTGTTTCTAACAGTTATAATTTTATCATTAAAGAAGCTCATGAAGTCGTAACTACTGAGAGCTATGGGAATACTTGGCTCAATAGAGCTGTGACTCTCTGTCAGCCTGGCTACAGTGCTGGATAGAAATCTGGGGTTGTTCCTATTTTCCTGTTATTAATGATGAGTAGTACGCTGCTCTGGCATTACGGAGGGCCTTCCTATGAGTTTTAAGACTATCTTGCCAAATTAAACGAGAATTTTCCAGTTTGGTGGAACGCCAATTCCTCTCAAGTTTCCGTGATATTTGCTTTAATTTGCGAGTTTCAGTATTATACCATGGAGCTAACCATCTTTGTTTTAGTATTTTCTTTTTTAGAGGGGCTACAGAGTCGAGTGTCATTCGCAGTGAGCCAACAAGATGATCGATTTGGGAGGGACTGAAATTAGCATAGGAGTCCTCTGTTACTTTGTGACTTGATAATGAATTTAGAGCTGATGGAATCGCATCCTTAAATTTAGCTACAGCACTATCAGACAGACATCTTGTATAGAAATATTTGCACAATGGCGTATAGTTCAGCAATACAAACTCAAAAGTTATCAAACAGTGGTCAGATAAAGAGGGATTCTGTGGGAACACTATTAAATGTTCAATTTCAATACCGTATACCAAAACAAGGTTGAGGGTGTGGTTAAAACAGTGAGTCGGTTCATGAACACTCTGAGAGAAGCCAATGGAATCTAAAAGAGATTCCAAATCTAAAACTCTTCCTTTTAAAAAAGAACTATTGTTCTGTATCGCCACCACCGCAGTCATGATCATGTTTTTTGCAAATGCAATTTTGTTTTACCCTCGTCTCATATCTTCTGGGATTGAAGAGAAAAAAGTGAATGAGAAAAATTCGATTTTAAATGCAGCTGACTCATGCAATGTTTAATGTACTGAATCACAGGCCAAAAACTAAGCAGCTTATAAGTGCTGAGTGCCAATTATCGGTGTGTTTAAATTCTCAGCAGGATATTCTCTTATAGATCAAACAGTAATGCATCAGTCTTCAAACCCACATATACTTTCATTAACACTTTTGTTTGGATTTTCTTTGGCAGTGACCTGGGTATGAAAATCAAAATGTAAAGAGACTGAGCACAGGAAGTGTTACTTATCCCCATGAGCCAAAACAGTATCCATTTTATAATAATTTTGCTGTTGATAATTTACAGATGACAAATGGAGCACCTGATAACTGAGACTGGACAACATGGTAATGTATTGCTAGAAATAAAATGTCATTAAATGAGAATAAATACTAAAAAGTGTCAATAAAATATCAGACTTTTATCTCTTTGATTTGGTTTAGCTATCATACCACATGTTTACCTTTTGTATTTCGTACATGTCTTCTTTGCTTGAGACACAGATATGGATTATCTGCTGTCCATGTTTGCATGTGTGCTGTGGCAGTGCGGACATTACAGTCGTTTTATTATTAAATTAATGGGCAAGATAAAAGGCTCCTTTGCCCACATTGTATAGCAGATGGAGATAAAAAGCCTCTGACAGCCGTCTGAGAGCAACATTATCAGAGAAGACAAATCCAATCACAGGGCCAATTAACATGATGAACCGATTTTATAGACATTGCAATATGAATGTAATATCTCTATTTGGTTGCTGTGTATAAAGATGAAATATCGAAAGCAGACTAAATAGTTCAGTTGTATTACAAATGACTTTAATATTTTCAACTGTATCAAATTACTTGCATAAACAAAGATAATGTCATATTTGTATCTTCAGGGAAATCAAAGCAAATTGTTTTGACTATATCTCAGAAAAGTATTTTTCCATCTTATAAAGGAAAGTGATTATGTGTCTCTTTGCGTGTGGTGTAATGTTTCAACAACAACTCTTTTTACTGGAATGCTAGTTTGCAAGTATGTTTTTTTAAAGGAATAGTTTAACATGTTGGCCACAATTATGATGAGATTGATATGACTCAGTTCACTTTGATTTGCTTAGCTTAGCTTAGCTTAAAGACTGGATACAGTGTGAAACAGTTAGTCATGTCATGTCAAAAGGTAACAAATTCCATCTACCCACACTTATTAAATGAAAGTTAGTATCTCATTTGTTTAATCAGTAAAATAATTAGGTGTAAATCCCATTGGTTGTGTTTTTATAAACCAGCATATAACATGTTTATTAATGAGCTTTTGGTGCTGGTAGACTGTTTTGTTTTTAGACCGAGCCAGGCTACTGTGTTTCCCTTAGCGGACTGACTTTGGGTCTTCACAGATTACCTCTTTCTCTACGAACATCCCTTACAGTAGAGTGCCGAAACAGAAAACATTTTATAGCATAATTTTACTCACTTCTTCTGTCACACACCATTTACCAAATATCTCAGGTGGGAAAGGGACTTGAACAATGTATACATTGAGGATAATTGAAAGACAAATATACACTGAACAAAATTATAAACATAACACTTTTGTTTTTGCCCCCATTCATCATGAGCTGAATTTAAAGAATAAGACTTTCTCTAAGTACACAAAAGGCCTATTTCTCAAATATTGTTCACAAATCTGTCAAAATCTGTGT
Source organism: Micropterus dolomieu (assembly GCF_021292245.1). NCBI lineage: Eukaryota > Metazoa > Chordata > Actinopteri > Centrarchiformes > Centrarchidae > Micropterus > Micropterus dolomieu. The sequence continues at coordinate 36,991,400 of NC_060150.1, read as the reverse complement.
TAGTGAGCACTTCTCCTTTGCTGAGATAATCCATCCACCTCACAGGTGTGGCATATCAAGATGTTGCTCAGACAGCATGGTTGTTGCACAGGTGTGCCTTAGGCTGGCCACAATAAAAGGCCACTTGAAAATGTGTTAAGAGTATATCAGATGAGACCCACATCTACATAGGTGACAATGGCGTAATGGATAAGACGTATGCCCTTGGTGTGGAAGACCTGGGAGACCTTACTCCTGTTACATTCAACAAAATCACTTGTTCCCTTTCCCCTTGTGTGCTACGTGCAATTTAGAAAGAGGGACAAATTTCCATTATTTTTGGGAATGTAAACTGATCTCCAGATTTTGGAAATTTATTCCAAAAGTAGCCAGTATTTAAAATACAAATTAAGAAAGACTCTGTGGTTTTCCTCCTAGGCCTTCCCTCTAGGGAATTACATCTGCATCATATTATAGACTTCTTGAAAAAATCCTTGTAGTCGCTTGGAAGTGTATTCTGCAAAACTGGGTCAAAACTTCTCCACCTAGTGTTTCCCTCTGGTATAGGGAGATTTTTAATATTCTCCCCCACAAAAGGTTACAATCTGTTTTGAAGGGCTGCTGGTGACGGGTTACCCTTAACTCAGGCTTAACTTACTTCGGACTGTTATCTGTTTTCACATGATTATTTAACAAAACCTTTTATGGTTGATATAAGTCTGTGTTTTAAATTATTAATCATTATTTCATTAGTATTTTTATTACTATTAATATTACGACTATTATTTTCACTTTTTCTATCTACTTTACTGTCTAATATTGTATGCACTGTGTGGCTTCTGCTATTGTGTTTTGCACTGTTTCTATATTTAAAAGCAGTAAAAAGTATTTTAAGAAAGATTATGCAAACTCACAAAGTAACATCGTACAAACGTCAAAGTGTAAAAAACCCTTGTTGCAGTTTTAAGGATTAAAAAAGAGACAAGATATAACAAGTTAATTTGTGAACTTTAGAGGAGCTGGTAGGCATATTTAGTTACCTTCAGATAGAGCCAGGCTACTGTAGCTGTTTCTCCCTATTTTCCGTGCTAAGCTAACCGGCTGCTATCTGTAGTATCATATATAGCTTATTGACATATTGGTATTCTAACTCTTGGAAAGGAAACAAATAGGTGTATATCATATCATAAGGTAAAACAAATAGTTTCGTATTGTAGAAAAATAAAACTGACAGTGAATGTACACAAGCCTGTAGCAATCATACACAGAGAATTGCTAGCACAGCATTTTGTTAACTGTTGAGCCCTCTAAGGCTACAGCTGCTCATGCTCCATTTTTAACCACAAACGGAACATGCGGAAGTAAGACCACTGCAATCTGCCAGAAGCAATTAGTTGGATGCAAATGGATCCCCCTTAGCCTTTTTCGATCAATTTATCGCTTCTGACTGGAGCACATGCAGTCTTCGAGGGGTCAGCAGAGAGGGGAAGGAAAAGTAACCTCAGTGGCAAACGTGGTCATGGGTGAGAGTAGGAAGGTTATGTTATGTATTTTCAGCAAAGCGGCACATAGTTTGGTACTGTATTGCAGGTTATACACTACACTTATCTATTATTCCCTGTTTTTGTGGGGTCAAGTTTTAGAACATACAGCATTTTAAAGTGATAAAATGAGATATCTTGTATTAACTTTGATGCCTGAATTTACTCATGGGGATGGTGGAACAGAGGTATTATTTTTGAGGGGAGAGGAAATGGATCTTCAGTAATTCTGCCAGCTCACAGGCAGAGGAAAGCTCATCTTGTTAATCCTCTCTTTTGTTGGTGAAATTTGTTCCACGGCATTGTGTGAATGTGCCGCACTGTCTGAATTCACTCTTGCAACTTCAAATTTAACAGATGGTGTTTAACAGAAGTATGATCTTATCATAAGGATGTAACTGCTACAGAAGGTTATATTAAAAGATGTACACATAAGTGCAAATTTTCATTTTCAGATCTCTTATACTGAAATGTCATGATGGGAATCTATGGCAGGGAAATAGCAATGTAAAGGAAGTGAAGAATCAGCAACTGCCAGCTTGCTAACTTCAGGGAACACTGCTCTAGTCACGCCTACATGATGAGCTACATTATAGTGTCACTGAAAACAAAAGAAGCTTTGATCAAAGCTCCAAGTGTTGGCATTTAAAAACACTGAGCACTTTGCAGCTATAGCGCAGTATAGCTTGCAAAATCAGTCTGAGCATTGCATTAATAAAAATAAATGGCGCGCAATAAAATATAGAAGGTTAAAAAAAAAAGTCAATTTCATGAATTTTCAGACATCTTGTAGCACCCTGTAATTATGTCCGTCATGGTAATTTCCAGTTGCCATAGGGACAGAAACAATGCAATTAAGTGAAACAAAATGTTTAACAGATTAAAGGCAGAAGAATTGTTTATATGAGAGAGAAAAGATTATTATAGTGTTTCTGCACAGCAAAGCTGCAATTCATTTAAAATACTGGAATCAATCAATGTTTTCTTTTATTTCTCTTTCTCTTTTTTAAGTTTTACATAA
>NC_060150.1:36893664-36988759 GCF_021292245.1 Micropterus dolomieu | reverse complement strand
GAAGGTTATGTTATGTATTTTCAGCAAAGCGGCACATAGTTTGGTACTGTATTGCAGGTTATACACTACACTTATCTATTATTCCCTGTTTTTGTGGGGTCAAGTTTTAGAACATACAGCATTTTAAAGTGATAAAATGAGATATCTTGTATTAACTTTGATGCCTGAATTTACTCATGGGGATGGTGGAACAGAGGTATTATTTTTGAGGGGAGAGGAAATGGATCTTCAGTAATTCTGCCAGCTCACAGGCAGAGGAAAGCTCATCTTGTTAATCCTCTCTTTTGTTGGTGAAATTTGTTCCACGGCATTGTGTGAATGTGCCGCACTGTCTGAATTCACTCTTGCAACTTCAAATTTAACAGATGGTGTTTAACAGAAGTATGATCTTATCATAAGGATGTAACTGCTACAGAAGGTTATATTAAAAGATGTACACATAAGTGCAAATTTTCATTTTCAGATCTCTTATACTGAAATGTCATGATGGGAATCTATGGCAGGGAAATAGCAATGTAAAGGAAGTGAAGAATCAGCAACTGCCAGCTTGCTAACTTCAGGGAACACTGCTCTAGTCACGCCTACATGATGAGCTACATTATAGTGTCACTGAAAACAAAAGAAGCTTTGATCAAAGCTCCAAGTGTTGGCATTTAAAAACACTGAGCACTTTGCAGCTATAGCGCAGTATAGCTTGCAAAATCAGTCTGAGCATTGCATTAATAAAAATAAATGGCGCGCAATAAAATATAGAAGGTTAAAAAAAAAAGTCAATTTCATGAATTTTCAGACATCTTGTAGCACCCTGTAATTATGTCCGTCATGGTAATTTCCAGTTGCCATAGGGACAGAAACAATGCAATTAAGTGAAACAAAATGTTTAACAGATTAAAGGCAGAAGAATTGTTTATATGAGAGAGAAAAGATTATTATAGTGTTTCTGCACAGCAAAGCTGCAATTCATTTAAAATACTGGAATCAATCAATGTTTTCTTTTATTTCTCTTTCTCTTTTTTAAGTTTTACATAATCGAGATGCGCTTATACAACTTTCCTGCCTGGTGTGACAGACCAATTTAGATGACATGGTTAATGCAAAGAGATTAATTAACCTCTTCACCAGTATTACAACCACAACTCTTTCAATATTGAAGCCTTGGCCGCAGAGGTGAAGTGCATGCAGGGAACACAGTGTGCTGAGGACAAATTACCATCTAAATCATTGAAGCGCCCCTTCACGTACCTTGCGCCTCCATCTACTGTATGTCTGTGTGACACATGTGTCTGCAGGCGGAGCTGGAAAACTGAAGAGACCACAGCCACATTGTCAGAGGGCACTTGATGACCACAATGGAAACTTGCCATCAGCGCTTTGAGAGCCTCCCACACACTCAGATACACACACACATCCAGATACATGCATGTACGCAATTCTCCCTCTGACTCTTTCATCTGATGGACCGGTGTTGACAGTAGGAGCTGCTAATGACTCACCACTAGATAAGTAATCAGTTGGCCCTGTCTGAGTCACCTGAGTGCTCTGATCTCCATTTTTCCCAGTAATTGCAGTCACAGGTGGCGGCAGCGACCTGGACCCACCTGCCATTCTCTGTTTGCTTCTGGCTAGGTAAATAAAGTCATCATTTCATGTGTTGGCAGTGCACTAAAACGCCGACATCTCTGCGTCCGCTTGTCCCCACGGACTCAGAAAGCTGAATTACACTATCCGCCAAGCTTGCCCATTCATACAATCACTATAATTATGATAGATTGTTAATGCCATCAACTGATAGCCATCCACGTAAACTCTAATAGCAATTTGATGACTTGTATAACAAATGGCCCCTGATTTCATGCCACATTTAAGTGCACATTAGTAATGTGGATGCAGGCTGAATCGGAAAGCTCTTGACAGAAGCCAAACCATTTAAGAGCAGGAGGAAGAGGCTTTCACACAGCAGAAAAGCACCCCCCGCTTCCGCGCTCTGCAAAGTAATTACAAAAAAAGCGAATCTCAAGGGGAGGCCGGGTGTGTGTGTGTGCAGCTCAGCTGTTGTTGGAGAATGTGGCTATGGCCTGACCTGATAACGGCATATTTTCACTTTAGTACACATGCAGTAAAATATTCCACCCACACACATAAAAATATCCACTGGGTATCTCTCATTTTGGCCATTGTTTTTATTGGCTTCTGTGTCACCCTTTAGTTGCCCCCCCACACACACACACACACTCTGTTTGAAAATGATAACACTCTCCATGTCTGGCGCCTCAGGTTTTGTCAAAATAATGTGTACACAGAGGCACAATGCTGAGGCTCAGTAGCGAAAACTAGCTCTATCAGCCTTTAGATGTTTACATAAGCATCACTTGCCTACAGATACTCCAATATTAGGTTTTTGATATATTCTGATCCTGTGTAGCGGACTGAAAGCTGACCAGAGCAGAAAACTCACTGTCTTGTTATCAGATTGTCAGTCAAAATCAGTATATCTGCAGTGATGGTGCCTCTGTTTAGATTCAACATATGTGTGGGCAAGATTAAGAGTAGCCTGTTATCCATCTTTAATACAATAAATACCAAGGAATGTTACGTATTTTTTGAGCGTGAAGTAAATTAGTAAAACATATTGAAAAAGTTTAGATTCACACAACAGCATTCCCTCTCCCACCACCCATCTACACACCTCCTGCACAGCTCTATGATAGACTGGTTAGTTTTTCTACATTTTTTATCTGTCTGCGCTACCATTCCCTCTAATCCCTCTCTCCCTGGCAAAATGAGATTGTGCCTGCATTTTGCTGCAACAGCTGACACAGTTCATTCCCCTCCACCATACTGGCAGTGCCACCAAGCAGAAACACACCTGTGCCCTTTTTCTGGCTTGACAAGCTGAGTGACGTGCACATGCTGTGTGTCAAAATCTGTTTATGACACACACACATGCAGAGCAGAAGCAAAGCTGACTGAAGGCGCTACAACTGGAAATAAGTGCTGGAGCTGTTTAAGTGCATGGCTGTTAAAGGGAAAACTGGTACACTCGTCTTCAGGCTTTTCTCTGCACCAGAATGCACTGTGAACATGAAATGGTCAATATTGTCAATTTTTTTTTGTTTAGATGTGACGTGGAAAACTGACTAGTATTTATGCAAATAAGAGAGCATAATAATATGTCTGTAGAACTGCAGCTGCATTGTTTTGAAACTGCAGACCACCTACATGAACGCGGTGTTGTACTACAATTTCACAGCCTAGCAACGATGCAGACATTTTTGACATGACAAAAACATTGCCCCAGTGTTTCTGACATTAAGGCTCCTGCAAAATTCTGTTTTTCATGCTTTATGGGCTCTTTAGTGAACAGCATGCTATATCGTGTGCAACGTATATATGTTGACTGAGCAGGGTGCAAAGCTAGGCATGCATTGTGGGGCAACAGTAAATTGAGGTTAACACTAAGAGACAGCTCCCTATTGGGTCAAAATCAAGCCTGGATAGTAGTGACAAAGTCACAGCAAATATATCACTGACACAGGAAAACAGCAGGGAACATGCTTGAGTTCTCCATCCATTCATATTTAGTGTGAGAGGCTTAACCAAACCTTTATCCCTATGTCTCATCTGCTGATTTTCACCAGAACGAAGGGGGTTCCTGATCAGTCAGACATAAAAGTGAGAAAATTGGGGGTAAATAACGCTGCAGGCTCTATGAAGTTGCAGCAGCTAGGCATTTTTTAGAGCACTTTGTATATATCTAAAAACGCTGCCATACCAAATCTGTTGTTCTTGTTTTCATTCTGCCATGATGAAAGCAGCAACCGCCCAATGGTAACATTTCATTTTAATATTGCTATATAATCTCAAAGGGATGCCTCCGGGACAGAATGGGCAGAATAAAATGTGCTTCAAAACTATTTGGAAAAGAAATGTAATGAGCATCTATCCGAAAACACATATCATTTAGCTCATGGCTATCAAACCCATTGGTCTCCTATGTTAAGAAAAAAAATAATGAAGCACCTGAGGGACTGAAAGATACTGGATGATAATTAAAAGGAGCAATCTGGCTTTGACAAATTGCACACATTGGATGTTTATAAAGCAGTCGAAAAAAGATGGCAAACATAAAAGTGAAGTAATTTCAAGTTGAGAGATTGGGAGCCACAGTAGCAGATGGACGCGGTCTTGACATCAGCAGGGTCATCCTGAGAGCAGAAGATTTGCTGTCTTGTGTGGCCAGCTCCTCACCCCTGCTGAATGACAATTTATATTGGAGATGAAGCAAGCACCTTATCTTAAACTCCTAATTGGCTGCTTTATCCTATTTGCCTTATCTCTTGCTCTGTTGTCACCAGGAAACCAGCACAAATAGTACAAGATTTACTTTTAGCAATTGTGCTACCTTTGATAGTAGCAAGGGAAAAAGTAAGAGAGGTGGCAAAGATCCCAGACAGGGATGTAGCTAAGAATTCTGGGACACCTGCCTTTTAGATAAAATAATCATACTGGATGATCTATTCAGCTATGATCGCAACATGGCTCTAGCACGGCTATGTTGGTTTGTTTGTCTACCACTTTCCAGACTGAAAAATCTCAGTTTCCCAGATGATGTATCCTATTTACATTGGTGATCCACTGACTTTTCACCTAGCGCCACCAGGAGGTTGACATTTGTGGTTTTGAGTGAAACATCTTCACAACTATTGAAATTGATTGTCATGAAATTTGGTACAGACATTCATGATCCTCTAAAGATTAAGTGCAATAACCAGACAGTGAGAGTCTGCTGTCCATGCCAGATCCTCTGTCGTGCTCACCCTCTCCACAGGAGTTGTTGTGCTCTCCACAATCAGCTCCTTGGTTTTGGCAACATTCTTGAGTAGGCTGTTATCCTGGCACAAGAGTGACAGGTTAGTCACTTCCTTCAGCTAGGCCTTTTCATCACTGACGGAGATCAGGCCCACCACCTCTGTGTCGTCAACAAACTTAATGATGGAATGGAATTGAACCTTGTTGCACAGTCATGCATGTACAGGGAGTAGGGGACTGAGGAGGGTTGTATTTACCACCCTGAACACATGGGGCATGTTGGTCAGGAAGATCCAGTTGCAAGCAGCAGGTCTGGTGGAGACTATGGTGTTAAAAGCTGAACTGTAAAGGATGAACAACTGTCCCCCCTTCCCTTCAGGCCTGGGAGACCGCATCATCCTTGGGTCTGTTTAGCCGAAATTTGCGAACTGCAGTGGGCCCATGGTGTGAGGGAGGAAGGTGCAGATGTAGTCCTTGATCAGCCTCTGGAAGCATTTCTTGACCACTGAGGTGAGGACCACTGGTTGGTAGTCATTCATGAACGCTGGAGAAGTATTTTAAAGACAAAGCGACAATAATGGATCCCTTGAAGCAGGTGGGAATCCCTTAACTTTACATTTGGCACTGGGTCAAAATTCAGTGTAGGTAGGTCAAAAATGTGCACAATGCTTTGTTTCATGACCTAATGGCTTCAAAACTAATAATTCTCAACAGCCTTAGCTGTAGTTTATGCTTATCAGGAATTGTGCCAAACTAAGATGGTGTAGATGGCTTTGTACCTGCTAAAAATTAGCATGTTAACATGAATGTCTTAGCGTTGTCTTTGTGAGTATGTTAACATGCTGATATTAGCATTTAGCTCAAAATACCATTGTGCAGAAGTACAGCCATCATTTTTTCTGGGACACTATCCTCTCTCCCGATGTCAGCTGGGTTTGGCTCCAGCCCCCCCGCGACCCTGTACGCAGGATAAGCGGGGGTGACGATGGATGGATGGACTATCCTCTCTAGTAGCGTGGTGGTGTTACACAGCCACAAAGCCACCAAGGGAAGAGGTCGTCCACATCCCATCTCCAACAACAGTCAATATTAGTTTCTTAAACACAACCACAATCTTTCTGTAACTTTAACCAAGTAGTTTTGGCTGCCATAACCATCAAAATTGCAGGTCAGAATATGCTCTGACGAGAGCCCAGGTTGCATAGGCATTGACCATCAGTGTCCTGGTTCGTGTCCAGTATTCCTGTAGGCTACAGAATGTGTTGAACAATAATTTAAGAGCAAATCGATGAATGCAGTGTTTTGGGAGGAAATGGCCGTCTTCCGTACAAATAAAAGCAAACATATAGCCAGCTGATAATGATTACAGGAGATGCAAACAACTTCCTAATGAATTCAGGCCCCACAGTGATAGTCCTCTTGCATGAATGAATGTAATTACAGCCCGTACATTGGTGGTCTAACACAGGCAGGCACTTATTGAGATTATTCCCAGGCTCTGGTGTGCACACTGTGAAGAACGCTGCGTGACACTTGCATGAAAATACAGCTCCAAATATAGCCTACATTGTGCCAAGATATCTGTGATTAGGATGGGAAGGTGACAAAAACAGAAAACAGTATAGTCTGTGAGTGTGGTAGGGATTTGTGCCCGCACATATATATGCACCTTCACGTTGGCTAGAAGATAAAAAGCAAGACGCAGTTTTATGTGGAGACGTGTGACCACTGTGGTTACAGCAATTACTCGCTCATTTTTAAAAGCCCCCTTACACCCTTCTCTCTGTACCTTTTCACCGTTTCCCTCCATCCACGCCCCCTCTCTCTTTCTCCGTAGTTATTCTATTTCACAATTTGTCATGCTGCAACGACAGGCTGAGGCAACGGGCACTATGCCGGTGCCTGTGAGCTGAGCCCGGGTTGAGATAAAGCTAAGCTGACAAGTGGGTTCAGCTGCGTCACAGTGTCCTTTGAAACGGTCACAGAAAAGGGAGAAAATGAATGCAAGGCATGTTCCTCCAGAGGTGGCCCCCTTTACACTTCACCTCTTGGCTCCTCCTGGCACACAGCTGCTGGCTTTTGCCTCAGGCTGCTTCTTCAAATAATGTTATCATCCATGTTGCAAACCTAACATGGAGGATATGAAACAGCATATTCACCCTAAAGGTCACATGTTAAAAAAATAGAAATAAATCCTCAACGTCACCCAACTCTGTACTGTGTTCATTTGACAAGCTTGATGATTTTAATTTTTCTGCACAATTTCAACATACTATTAAATGCCACAGTGTAGGCAGATGAGCCTAAGCTACTAAGCTGCTACACATTCATCTTAGAAATATTATCCCTCATTTAACACACACACACACACACACACACACACGAAGGCTTCCTTAAGAGCACCACTCACTCTCTGGTGGATAAAGACAAATCCATCTCCCTCTCGTCTTTCTTCCCCCACACAGTATTTTCTTTCCCCGAATGCCCATCCCCCCTTCTACTGAGGAGAGCCCTGGTAAATAATTGAGGCATATTCCCCCTCTGCTACTGTAGCTTCCCTGCCTTTTTTTTTTTGCATCTTCTAGGTCTCACCATTATTTGGTTATTCTGATCTAAATATACAAAGTGATACAACTGAAGATATAGAGTGCATTGTAATGCGAGTTGTGATTAATGTTTGCATGCCTGTGTGTCAGAGCACAAGGACCCTCAGGGGATGAGTTTAAATAGCAAACAGAAATGCAAACATCGTCTCTACATTATGAGCTAGAGAATCATCATTTTGACATCAGAACACCCCTGAAATGCAATATCTTATGTCCCCTTATTGCTTCTGATTTCATTTTGAAGAGGGCTTTTCCAGTCTAGTGAGTTGGCCAAGCCTTCAGGTGCCATGTGGCCAAAGCTGAATATATGCAGCATGGCATGGTATGAATGATACAAATGATGCATCATGTCACTCGGTCTGAGAGGCATAAAGTGCTGTCAAGTTTCCCTCACTAATGCAAGATGCTCCTGTTCTGTTAAATCAAATCCCCTAATTGTGCTGAAGAGCTCATGGAGATGTGATTTAGCAAAAGATTGCACAGAGACCCTTCCTGTCTCCTTTTATAATTGATAATATGATACAACAGACCCAAGTTGACAGCAATCTTGATGCTGCAATGGCTGAAGCTTTTGTGGTTGGGATCTAAAATGAGGTGTTTGCTGACACCTGCTGTCTCAGTGCATGAAGCTCCACTTCTACTATGTTACATACTACATAGGCACACGTATAAGCTGGTAAAATCATTACACTATACATCATGAGACTTTGCATTCTAATTATGTACACAACTAATAGAATAAAAAACACATTAATTAGACTGCAGGTTTCTTGTGAGCATCTTCTTTTTATAAATATTTCAATATTTTTGTCCATCCATAAAAATCTGACACATAAATTAATTAAAATCTACATAAAGGAAAGAAACAGAAAACAATCAGAGAGCTGCATCAACAAGTATGGCTCACCCATTTACACCAATCAAAAGTCAAACCTACACATAAGAAAAGAGGGGATTTAAAATTAGTCATAAGGCAAAGAGGCTTAAATGGTAACTGCCTGAGATTAAATGTATATTTTTTAACATGTGTACACATATCAAACTGAACCCAGAGGGAAAATAAAAACATCGACCCCAAATTCTAAAACAGAAAAACAAATAAAACCACATGATGGATCTGTGTAACTCCAGCTCAAACTTTTTTCTAACAGCATTTCCTTCTATTCAGCAGGTGATCAGAGCAACAAGACAGAATATTATTCACCTTCAGGATGACTTTTAGCAGCAAATAAGACTCAACTAAGGCCGCATCCTGCTTGATGTTCACACATACAGTATACCTAAATTAGAGTACATTCAGACTGTATTGACCATCCAGTCAACACACTATCCTTCTTAAATGTGCAATTCAACATGCAGCGATGGCACCTGTATATCAACTTAAGTTTTAGAATAAACTATAACTCCAGTGAAAAATAACTCCAGTGATGAAACGTATAATCATAAAGGAAGCTTTCTATATCATAGTGTACTTTAAATCGACTGTAATGCAACTTGTTAAACAAGTTACTTATACGGTGGTACAGCAGTCTTCTTAACTGTCTGATGGAGCAGTCTTAGACGTCTCATCCTCCATGATATTGGCTGGACTTGAGGGGTCTGAATAAGTACCTTTCACCTCTGGGAGAGTCGTGTCACTCAGGTTCTCTGTGGTGACTTCAAGGCCTACAAGGCCATCCGCAGCCTCTCTGCTCGGAGAAGCGGTAGTGATCAGGTCAACGACACGCCCCTGCTCGGTCTCCTGGGCGTCTGATCCTTCTTCCCTCTCCAGAGAGGAAGGTCTTTGGTCAACAGATGAGGTATCTGTAAAAAATGATTATTAAATTATTAAATTAACAAGTGTAATTAAAGGAAAGCTCCACCCCAGGGTACAGTCTCTAATGTTTAGTTAGGAGCTATTTTATAATAGAGGCTCTGATTAGCGTTTCTGTCATGACAAATTTGTTCCAACTTGCCTCAATATTTTTCATGACAACACTGGATCACAAGTGAGCTCTTCTATTGCTATTTTAGCTCTGTTGCTCATATACTCATATCACTACTTTTATGCAGCAAGAATGGATAATAATTCACAGACAAAGCGATTAACTGAGCCCAGACATGCGAGGAATGCAAACAATAGCTGCTTTAAATGGTTTTCATTTTTCTTTTCAAGCAGAGTGGCATTTTAAGCCTGTAATTGCTCTATTCAGCGGCACAATTCAATCACTTGCAGAGAGTGTAGTGGTACTTACCGAAGCAATGCTGATCACCAGAGTCATCTCCATAATTAGCAAACATGGAGCTCTGGCCCATGTCATTGGTGGAAACCATGTCTGACAAGTCTGGAGTCAACGCTTCGGATATGTTGGAAATATCTGCTATTCACAAAACGGACAAATGACCAATTTTATTATGTGTGAAAACATTTACAGTATGTCAACTAAATGAGACACTAAAAACAATTGTATGCTACTTAAAATTAGATCTGGTTACCTAAGTCCACCGTTGGCTCTGAGGGTGAGGTTACACACAAGTCCTGCACAGCATCTTTGATTTGATTCAAATCTATCTGACTGACGCTAGAGGGGCTACACGCGGCCACTGAAGGCACCTGAGAACAGAGAACTTGTGTTTCAGACTCAACAAAAGTTTCAAGTATAAAAAGAACATTTAATAAAAGAAAGATGTGACAACCTATACCTCAGTATTATCACTTGCAACCAGCTCTTCGCTGCTGCCGATCAACGTGGATTGCAGAACATTTCTGTCCTGGGTGTTAGGCTGAGCTGGACGAGTTGGGATTCTGTGCAAGTAGCCATAGCCAATGCCACAGCCTAAGCTAAAATTTAAGACAAACAAGACAAGGTCACTACAATAAATGTTTACTGTGTCTGTACATATACAGGTGACATTATAAGTAAAGGTCATCTACTTCAATTTGAAGACATAATACCTACCTTCCCTCTCCTCCCCATGCTCCATTTGGAGTCACCACTACTTCTCTGCACTGGTCCGTCTGTGTGTTGTACACCAGCAGCTTCAGAGGTTTCCCCTCATTGGCTTCAATTAAAGAAAAGAAATCCTCTGACTGCAAAGGTTACACAGAAAGAAAAACGTTTTGAGTTCTACTAACTTTATAAAAAAAAAAAAATCCATATATATATAAATAAATGCAAAAATCAGAAAGGCTTACATCTTGCAACACCTGATCGGCTCCCACGATGAAGTCATTGTGAGCAATAAGGCCAGCAAACGCTGCAGGAGAACTGGCTTCCACATCCTAAAAAAGATGGTAATGAAGAAATTTTTATTTAAAACCATAGTCTGAATTTAATTTAACTTAACATTGTACTGTTATATGGGAATTTATTTGTTGGTACCAAATTAGGTTGTACCAACTCCACAAGAACTTTAATGATAGTTTAAATGGTCCCCTAGTAAACCAGTGGAACAACAGTCAAGAACATTTGGTTTATTTACTCCTTTATCTTCTAACATACAAGAAAATACTGTCTACCACCTCAAAGCCGCCAATAAACTGTTTAGTATCAGGCCAGCATGAGTTTACCATATGTGGGTTACACAATACATTTAAAGAATAGCGCCGATTAAGGCTAGACTTGACTTACCAAGACATGCCAAACATTCTCATTGGCTCCTTCAAAGCTGCAGAAACGGACGCTAGCACCCAGGAGACCCTGACCACCCCACATGTTACTGGGTATCACCTCCAGTTCCCTCACCCGCTGGGTTTTAGAGTTGTACACTTCAAGCTTGACTGCTTTCTCCACATTGGCTTTCAGAAGGTCTTTCAACAAGTCACTTTCTTTACTCTGGAGAAACAGAGAAATATGGACTATCCCAGCTGTGACAGTGCAGAGATGGTGAACCAGTTTTATGTTACAGAACATGTAATGAGTTTGATCATAACGCATAACATGGCCACTTTTTTCTGATGATGTTTAAATTTCATTGTGGGGAAGGAAAAATTGGCACAGAAACACACACAATAAAACAATGTTTTAAAAAAACCCATCTAATTCCATTGCAAGTCACCACAATATACACTTAAACAGTTACAAATTTGTTAATATGACATAATTAACATCATATCATGATGAAGTTACTCTTTGTTGTCCCAAAATAAAATATTGATATTGTTGATATTGTGTAAAACTGCAACTTTTTATAAGACTTAAAACAGTTGACAAACAAAGGATAGGTCAGAGGATTTACATGCTAATTGAAGAATTACAAATTTAACACCTTGAGGTTCAGAGTTAACTTACGTGGTGGCATGTTTCAAAAGGATACCTTCTGTGGGCGAATTGTATCAAAACGTAACAAAACTAATGTAAAATTCCCTATTAGATGGTTTCAACTATACTTTCCAAAATGTCTCTGTTAACAGAGCGATTACTTTCTCTAATTTCAACGCAGTCATTAACATACTACTTCTGAACTCATTTAGTCCTCACAATGTTTTTTGTTTCACAATTACATTCATAATTGTGTCACATAACCATTAATATAAGATTTGTTAATCCAATATACTCATCCAGTCTACTCACCAGTCGGGTATTTCCAATAGAGAGAATAAAGTCAAAGAAGGGCTCCAGACCAGCCCTCAGAGCAGGTGAGTCCTCTTGAACCTGAAATGTGAAAAAACACAATGTGGTTTGGTTGAGTTGACATGAAGGATCCTGTGTTATAGTCGCCCCCGTGTGTCAACTAAATATATTGCAATGGCAATAATTTTGGGATCTTCCTTACAAGATATCGCACAGCTGGTGTTCTTCACATTGCGAATAGGATGATATGTAACGTTAACTCTATAATTTATACTTTCTGATATCAGTTTCTGCAGTGAGTACTAAACAACTACAGTCTCTAGCTTGGATGTGTGCCAAATGCCACCTCATCATGGGCGGACATCATTAAAAATGACCACGACTAGAATTACTAACATTTACTTATAGAATAACCTGACATTTACAAACCAACAACTGTATTTATCCACAGATAAATGCAGCAACAACATCTTTTCAGGACTAACATATTTAGCAAGTCAGTGAGCTAAAAACTGGTAAGTTAACCCAGATTCAAAAAGTGAGCTGTCGGGACGAGTCGAGGTTTATAACCTTGCAGTACAACAACGTACCCCGTGGACATGATATCCACTATTAGTTCCCCCGTCCGACAAAAACGAGCTCTGAGGTAGCCCCATTGTCGTCAACAGTCACGTAATACTCGCACTGACTAAATGTCACTGAGGTAGCGTAATGTTAGAAGGCATTACTGAAAGCTATAGAGCTGATTCAAGCTAGCTAGCGCCAACAGCAGAGGGAGGTGCACACAGCAGGCGTTTGATGGCTAGGCAAAGCTAATAAATAAAGAAGCCAGAAAACTCGAGCCTGTATTGTGCTTTAGATCCGTGGTGACACCAAGGTAGCTGCGTTCGATTAGCCATCCTTGACAGGATGTTCTACGCAGTTGCTTGGCAACAGAATACGCGAGTGGAAAAAGATTCATCTCATTCAAGAAAAATTTTAATATTTAATACAAAATGTTGTGCATACAAAAGGCTATGTTTGTAACATTAGATTGAGCATGTCTGGGGGGAAATGGAGAATTACAACGGTTACTGTGTTATATTTCTTTTATAGCTGATAGAGGGTGATATGCATATAGGCCTATACATAGAAACAATACAATCAGCAGTCAGCAGTCGGTGTACAGGCTACTTTAATAGTAAATAGTTACCAGAGTTTCACACACTTACTAAAACATTACAGTTATTGTTGAAACTTATTTTGAAAGCAAATTACCTCCCGTAATTCATTGATTTACAGGGATAATGACCTTGCTTAGTCTTATAAAAACATAAATTGAGCATTTTACATTAGGCTACATTAAGACTACAGATTGTAATACTGAACATGATAAAAAAATATCTTTGGTTAGAATATCTGGAAAGAGCTTGTAGGCCTACTGTTAGGAGACTGACTGTCCCCTCATCTGGAAAAGATGATGGACAGAGATCATATGTGTTCAGGCAGACACTAAATACCTAACTTACCTGGATTAAGTCACCCACCAACCACGTCATCATTCTCTATATTTCCATAGGGCCTAGTATTTCCTCTGAAATTTGGTGGATAATTTGGTACATACCAGTATGCATAGTATGAAGTATGCAGAACTCTTACCCAAGTAGCAATACCACTCTGTAAAAGGGCCATTCCACCAAATGGGTGCTATTTGTGTCCCCAGGACATAAAATGTATGCATAAAAATTTACTTTAAAATACTTTTTATTATTAAGCAAAATGCCCTGCACATTAATACAATTGCAAATGCAAGATAAATAAATTTAAACATTAATAAAAATTATCTAGAACACTAAGACATAGCATTTGTTACCTGTCCCTACTCCCAAAAACTACACTCTACAATGTAATATAATGATTAAAAAACTTGAGAAATCTTGGGGGGTTTTTTGCATTTATGAGTGACTCCATATCCCATCTATGCTTTAAACATTTTTTCTTCATAAAATGTTTGTAATATTTGAGTTAAAATGCACATTTTAGTGGTGTCCCCAGGTTATCACTCAGTCCTGTTACCCTAATACATTCCCCCCTCTAAAAAAAATGGAACATTCCACAAGTCCCACGTTTAAGAGAAAGTTGCATCATCTGCATCTTCTGAAGGTCATGGGAAGACCAAAAGTAAGTTCTCTAATTTTCTTTTCCTTATATTTAATGATATTGTAACTACGACGGAGAAGGTCAGTTACAATATTCATTCCTGTTACCTAAATTATTTCTTAGACTTAATTGTTTATTTTAAAAAATAAACTTTAAATAAATAAATTAAATTTGTTGTGAATCACTAGAAAGTGCTCAGTGTCCTCATGCTAACATTGACACCATGTCACTATATTTCATGTATTTGCTAACTCTATGCTAAAAGCTCGGTCCTGTTACTTTCAGTCCTGTTACTCAAATACACTCTCTTCACCCCCTTAGGAACGTGTCCAGAGGGGAACTTTCAGATTTTTCATGGGCTTTATTCTAAATCCAGATTGGTGGTATGAAACTAGATGACCTAATGCATCCATTGGTACAATGCATTTCTTTGCATTTGGTATAAATGGGTTATTTTTCCCTAGTGTATTTGAATATTTCTGCTATATTGTTACCCAGCGCTCATTCCTGTTACCCAGCGCTCATTCCTGTTACTAAATTGCTTAGTTTAAAAAATAAAAAAAATAGATAAACCACTATTTTTTCTATTATGGTGCGCAAGTCATTTATCCAATTGTTTAATAAATTACATGATAAAAACATTGATGAACCTGAGGTTTCAGTCTCCTTTAAAACAAAAAAAAGTAGTGCATTTTTTTGAAAAATACAACTTGCATGCATATAAAGTACATTTTTTGTTACAAATATTACATTTTTTTGAACATGTAACCAACACTTTATTTAAAATAAACACTTTCTTTAGGGAAAAACAAAGGAATTATTTGACCTGCTTTTAAACATTTTAAACATACAGGCCTACATAAGTAAAAGCCTTATCAAGATAATTTATATAACAATACAAAAGCAACTAGAAGAGTGCAGATCTCCGCCAGGCCTGGCAAAATGATATCATGGATAGGCGTATAAATGGCATGCCTCTTTTCAGGACATTTTGTGTGTCATTTCTAACATTTTAAGCTTTTTGCATGTCATTTAACACTGTTAGAGACGCCCCATTTTACGAGTTATGGACTTTCAGGAAAGGAAGAAGTCAGGCGACCTTCGGTGTCAAGATAACAAAAATAAACACGTGTTAACATTATGAAACGGGCGCAGTTTGGTTAGGTTTAGGTAACAAAACTACTTAGTTAGGATAATGAAAAGATCATGGTTTAATATAAGTAGGCTACATTAGTTAATGTCAGACTACTTTTGTAATACGATTACTTTCTTAAACAGATTACTCTTGTAATCAGATAGTAATTTTATTGCTTTTGTAAATAGAAAATCCAGTCATCAGATTATCAGATTACTTTATACATCTTTAAAATTAGATTACATTCCAATTTTTTTATTACAAAATTAAATTAAAGTAAACTAGATGAGTGCACTAAGCAGAGTGCAGATCCCTGCTATGAAGAATATTACATCAATGTCTTAAGTCATACGTGTGTTATCCAAGGACCGTATAAAAAGGTGTTTTCACGCCTGTATTGCTTTTGGCATGTTATTTCATGGTATTCAGTCTCCATTGACTTAAACTATATTGCCCAAAGTATTGGGACACCCCTCCGAATCATTGAATTCAGGTGTTCTAATCACTTCCATGGCCACAGGTGTATGAAATCAAGCCCCTAGACATGAAGACTACTTCTACAAACATTTGTGAAAGAATGGGTCGCTCTCAGTAGCTCAGTGAATTCAAGTGTGGTACTGTGATAGGTGGCCACCTGTGCAATTAGTCCATTCGTGAAATTTCCTCACAACTAAATATTCCACGATCAACTGTTATATAACAAAGTAATATAACAAAGTGGAAGCGATTGGGAACAACAGAAACTCAGCCACGAAGTGGTAGAGATGTTTGTAGAGGTTCAGCCAAAGTGTCTCACGAAAATAGGATTAAAAACAATATTAAGCAGATAACTGGAACAACAATGTTAACATTTTAAGAGATGATATTTTTTATAGATTTGTTTAACTGTAGGCCTATGCATGTTTTCGCTTATGTTTGTACTGCATTATTAGGCTACAGTCATCCACTGTTCTTCACATTATGGTGTGGAAAATGTCCTCTTTTCACCAGCTGTTGATCAGTTACAGCTCCTATCTGGAGGAACATTTGTGTTTGATTTACGCTCTTTACAGATGGTCTAGTTGAATCTGCCTGCATGTGAATGCACCTGCTACTTTCCCACCATGATAACAAATATGAACTCTTGTTTTTAAAGTTTCCTTAATGAAAAAAATGCAAATACAATGAATATATAACTATATATATGGATTTTGAGAGATTTATACAGTTTCTGACTACCTGTAAAGAAATCTCACATTTTTCATGTGTTCCCCATTCTTCACCACAACATGACATGGTGTACGTTCAATAATCTACTTGGATTAGAGATTTTGGCAGGTGTAACTTAAATGGTTGCCTAATACTTTCTGAAGGTCTTCCAGTCTCAAACTGATATAAATAGTTAAAAACAAACTGCCACTTGCTCTCAGCGCTCCAACATGATTTGGCTTGTGGCTTTTCTGTCCTGCATTGGTAAGTTTTTCAAGAAATACACCAGCACAATTTACAATCTACTTTTTTCAATGCTGTTTGTGAACATTGAAACAACATCACGGTAATCTCTGCTCATGTTCATGTGTGCACTAAAGGGCTGATTTGTGCTGAAACACCCTTCAACCATAATGTACACAATCAGAGGGTCATAGGAGGCCATGATGCTAAACCCAACACCTGGAAATGGCAGGTAAAACCTACAAGCACGTAATGATATGATTAAAATTAATTTCAACATTTCATGTATTTTTGTCCTAGATACTACTGCCAGTGTTTTCATTTTAATGTTCAGGCCATTAATTTTTTATGTGCTGTGGGATTTCCATATTTCTTATTGAACAAATAGGTTCACTATTGAGCCACTGTTCCGCGTCATACTGAATGATTTCTGAATAACGTTAAACCCTCTACCTGTTTGTATTTGGTCTCTGTTTTCTCTCAGGCTTCTCTGCAGTATGATTCATACAATGATGGTTATTTCTACCACATCTGTGGAGGCACTATCGTTCATGGTTTCTACATTATGACTGCGGCTCACTGTATCCTCAGGTTGGGTCTTATTGGAATCAACATACGCCTACTATTTGCACTTGTGAACATGTAACATGGTGCTGCATGCTTATCCCCTATCTGCTGGATGAATGCCTGTAATGCACAACATGTTTCTTTTGTTTCTGTCAGCATGGATGCTAGTATGTACCGTGTGGCGGTGGGTGAGTATAATCTGTACGAGTATGACGGCAGTGAGCAGTTCATCCGTGTGGAAACGATTGCCGTCCATCCCGGCTGGACTGGAGACCTTGCCAAGGGGTAAAGTGACCGCAAGTCAGAACACTTCTCTTAATTTGACCCTAAGGCAAGCTATAAAAAAGCACAATTTTACTGATAGCAAAGGGCATGTTTTAGTCAGGTGCATTCACATTTACAACTGGGAGCAATCCTGTATTACAACTTCCCTCAATTTTGGTCACAGTGTTTTTCTCTATTCTTTTTAATACTCTTATATAACTTGCATTGTCTATTCCATATTTATATATTTCTACATTTATTTATGTCAACTGTATGTTTGTCTACGTGTAGCACCTTATCACCAAAGCAAATTCCTCGTATGTGTTAAATCGCCTACTACTTGGCAATAAAGCTCCTTCTGATTCTTCTGATTCTGATTCAGAGCTGTAGTACTTTGAAATGAGCAGATTTGAACAGAACTATTGCATCTCCTCCCCACTGCATTTTTTTTTGTCTATTAGAAATGATATTGCTCTCTTGAGACTCGCTAATCCTGTGTATAACAACGGCTACGTGGCTATTGCCAACCTTCCCAGTCCTGGCGAGATGCTGCCTCATGGTTTCACCTGTTACATCACCGGCTGGGGACTTATGGACTGTGAGACCCACAGATACTATATAGCCGATGCATTTATGTACACCTAATAAAAAAACAACCTCCTACACTCCCTCTTCACTCACTTCTTTCACAGACATAGGGAGCATTCCTGCTGTCCTACAGGTGTCTCCCATCGCTGTGGTGGAGCATTCTGTCTGCTCCCAGCCTGAATGGTGGGGCAGCATTGCTCTGAGATCCATGGTGTGTGCTGGAGGGGATGGAGTCGTATCAGGCTGCCAGGTACAGCAAACAGATGTGTGCATCCGTCCAGTGCAGGGCAGTTAGTTTTGTCCTGAAACCAGTTTGCCTCAACCCCAAACAAGCAAGGGTGTTTATATATATTATAAACATATATTATTTGTATACATTATTATATATTTCTGCATTCATTTGTAAAGATAGCAACTCTCTAACATGACATATCTTGTTTTGCTCCTCGGACAATATTTTGGGTCTCATTTCTAGTTATAAAAATACTTTTTAAATTTCCAAAAATCAAGGACAAATAAATTCTTCCTGTTATCTAAAATCATATTTAAGTGACTCGTGATGTCAGTGATCCTGCAACTACTGACTTATTTAAAGATGATAATTCTGACAACAGTGGCAGCTACTGTATATCAGGAATTATCCCTGCCAGCAAGCAGATCTATGGCTAAGAAAAAGCTGTATAAAAGAGGCTGAGTAAGAGGTAAAGTCGTTGCACGGTCTTCAACCTGGACCTTCTCGTCTTGTGTCTGTTCTCATTGCTACCTGTCCCAGGGCGACTCTGGGGGTCCCCTGAGCTGTTTCACCGACGGAGCCTGGCGAGTCCACGGTGTTGTCAGTTACGGTCCAGCTGGCGAGTGCAACCAAGTGTCTAAGCCCACTGTCTTCACCAGAGTCTCTTCCTTCCAAGACTGGATCTCTTCAGTAAGCCTCTATGATGTGATTCTGAAAAAGACACCAAATTCTGTCTGCATATTTCAGCTGCCTGACTTTTTATTTCTTGTTTTTTTTCCCTCACAGTTTGTACGACATCAATAGACAGTGCAGTGTTTTGTCCATACAGTCAAATGGAACCTATGAAATAAAATTAACATGCATCTCAAGCGTTTGTGTTACTTTTCTTTCTTTTACGTTTTCTTGTAGTTCTTAATTTAGCCAAACGGTGGCAATAGTGGCTCATGTTCAGAGTAACTACCATGCTGACTCCTCTCAAGCTTTGATGTGTTTCTTGGCACTCTTGTAATTTCTCACAGTTTCAGAAATGTATTGCTCACTGGATGCATTTTGTATTGATTTACTTTGTTTACAACCAGTCTGCAAATGGGGCCACTGTTAAAGGGTCATTATACCAATAAAAGTAGGAATGGTTACAATCCTGATCCCCTGACCTCCCAAGCTCCTAAGCTCTCAGGATCTTTTGATTGGAATGGACTTCTTTTAGGCTAAAGGCTTAAGTGGCAATGTGGCACGGAGGTAAAACCCTTTTATGTAGCCAGAACCAAAGAAAACCAAAAAAGAAGTAACATCTACCTAAAGACTTAAGAACCCAATTTACTTAATGGTGGCCAAATGTGAGCCATCTATATGTAGTCACCAGGCCGTCTGGGTTTTCTGGCCATATGTTTGCGGTGGTAGTCAGGAGACTACAGCATGACATCACAAAGTGTTTTGCTTTTAACCATGGAGACCAGAAGCCACAGATGAATTCCTGTGGTCCGCACAAAAAAACCCCCAAAGAATGTCACTGCATCTAATGTAGTGTGAGTCGTCTACCGCCTATAATCCTACAGTATAGAGAATACAAGGATTTTACTAGATTAAAACACGAAACTACTGAAATTGTTTTCCTACTACATAAAATATGCATAAGCTAAATCAAAGAACGTGACTGTGTGGGCATATTTGCTTATGCGCCTGTGAACTTCAGTAAGGTTTATTATATACAAAAGTTCACTTTAACAAATCAACGAACAACAGAGTCAAGCATTTAGAAAATGTTTTTTTATTGTTATTAGGAGGGACAGGCTGTCAAAATGGCTTAGATGAAAGAAACTGTTTTTGAACAGCAGGTTAAAGTGTGAATATGTAAAAAATAAAGCAGCTTTGTTTGCTCTGCAGGACCATTCAAGCAGAAATATGTACAACACAAAAGGCAAAAAGTAAGACACGTTCTTTGAAAATAAAATTAAAAAAAGCTGTACTGTAATACATTACATTGATAAACACTCACGGTTGCCATTTCTTCATGAGAATTGATGTTTTGTACAAGAGAAACAAATGTTTGCTTGCAAAAATCAGTGCCCTCTTCATGGCGTAAGAACATGGATTTCAAAGTAATCAAAAAGGCAAAAAGCGAATAATACATTTCCAATGTGCACTCAGCACTTTTCAAAGTATACAATTAATCAGAACAAGTTTTAACAAACAGGACCTGCATGCATAATTTCTAAAGGGTCCAGAAAGGCTGTTGAAACAGCTGTAGAAAGGGTGAGATATGTACATCAACTCTCTAGTGTCCTCAACTGTTCACACAGGTGACAGCAGAATCAACTTTGAAAAGTCTTGTTCTACAATTAATGAGGCAACTCTTCAATTTTCAGGGTTTGTGTGTGCAATAAAAAATGTATAATATATGCAGTTTTTATCCACAAAAACCCTTTACATGTGTAATTTATAACGTAATGTAACCCAAGTCACAGACTTCCCAAAAATTCAGAATACAATCAAATTGATCTTTGCAATTTCCTTTTTTTTTTTTAGTGGCATTTCGCTAAGATATCAAACCATAAGACTGCCTATGAAAAATACTTCAGAACGCTAGAGAGCAATAACCTTCATAAGTATACATTTCTCTATAATTCATATATTACAAAGGTTGTCCCAGATTGAAAATTATTCATTTTGCTTTCTTAATAAAATATTAAATTTTTCAGTGATTAGAATTCTTTTGTCAACCTACATAAATTAGTTACAAAATATTAGTGTAATTTTCTATGGTTACATTATAGGCAGCGATACAATAGACCCATAATTTAGTTTCAGTGATTAGGGAGATTCCACAGTTTTCAGTCCAAAAGCTTAAATGGAAGCGCTGTGCACACACCAATGGCTCCCCTGATAAGCAGGCACATCCAGTAAACTTCACAACACCCCATTTTATTGCCAAAATGTCTTAAATTAAATAACTAATGAAATGATGACATAATAAGTTACCAAAGAAAATGTTAAATGTATAAGAGAATAGATATTAAATACTTTGTTGGACATGTGGTCCCATTTCCCATAAAAACGCCGAAAGGTGATATGGAAAAAAGGAAGGAAGATTGCACTTTCAGGTGAAAATATCAAACCACAGTGCTTCTTGAGTGAAAGTAGGCTTTATCTGAAATAAATAAAATAAAATCATGAAGGAAATAATTTAAAACAAAAGTAATAAAAGACAATACAGCTACAGCTTTGAATGGTATGAGCATAATTTGTAGTTACCCAGCTCATAAATAGGAAACTCTTTAATTTAGCGTTGAACTGCTGAATCGACCCCATACAACCAAAACGATGCCTATTCATACATAGCTATTTTCACAGATAAAGTGCTGATCGAGGAGCTTTTAGAGGGAATTTTTTTTTGTACCATATAAGACCCATGGGAGAGACGTTGAGGAGAAAGAGTCCACTAGCTTCAGGATTCAACACAGGGAGGACCCCTACCTACTCAAGTCACCTGGGTGTAAGCCCAAAGGGAGAACATGAACAGGACTATGTTGTGATTTGACTCGGGTTTCATATGAAGGCCATCACAGCAATGGTCACCATACATTGCCTCCAAAAGCTAGAAAGCTAGAAAAAATCCCTGAGGTGCACATTCAGCTGTGTTGAGATTCCCAACCTGGCCCCCAGTTAAAGTTGATTCCTGTTCAGCATAAGGTTGGCGATCTTGGTTTGGTTAAAAGAGCTTTCTTAGGAATTGAGAGCCATCATTGGTTTCTATGGGCCTGGTCAAATTTATCTTCATTTTTGTATCTTTTCACTTTTAACACTAGCTGCCATCTCACACAGCAATAATCCCAAACTGCTTTGCTAACGTTTTGAAGGCAAGTCTGGAATTTGAACATTTATTAGGCAAGAGGGAAATCACAGCTTCCTCCGAAAATCACGTTGACATTGACTTCTTATGTGCATGTTCAGCCCCCTCCCCAAACCCCTGTTTTTTTTTCTTGCACTATCCGCACATTTTCACGTTGTGTCAAACCTTCACAGACTCCATCACAGACAATTTCATGGCTTCCTCCAACAGCTGATTGTCTGTAAATGTGGCAGGGGGTTCTGGGACGGATTCTGAAAGGCCAATCAGTGATTCCAGGAGGCAGGTCCCTGGGTCACTCGCCGGAGGGAGGCTGGGGTAACTAGGCAACTGAAACTGAAAAAAGTTGTCCATGTGTTCATACTCCTTGAGGGAGTTGTAGAGCGAGCTGGGCCCCAAGCAGGGGAAGCCGTCAAAGAACTCCAGGTCTGACTCCGAGGAGAGGCTCAGGTCCATGTTATAGCTCGCAGAGCGATCAACGGAGGGGGAGGGCGTGCGTGGCACACTACTGCTATGGAATAGGGCGTTTCCCTGGTTGGCGTTCTCATCCAAAAGTTCTGAGATGGCTGTTGCTCGATTGTCTGTGTGATCATCTGCAGAGTCCAACAGTGTAGCGTCTATATTGTCATTTTCGTCAGCAAAGTCCACCATGCTAAAGCTAGTAAAAGTCTCCGTAGATGGCGGCTGCTTTTCTTGCTGTTGATCTGGGCAGCAAAAGTTTTTACAGTCCCCGCCTTCCCTGCTACTTCTTGAGCCGGTGTCGCTGAAACTGAGAATGCGGCTCAGGCCTTTCTCATTGACATCCAGCTGGGTGTTATGCACACACCGGCTTTCGCCTACCTCGGAGTCCTCACTCTGACCTGAAGAGTCTGAGTCTGTCATATCGCTGCTGCAACTGTTCTCTCCAGCTACCGCCAGTTCCGAGTTAAAGGGAAAGGAGGGTACTGCTGGTAAGGGGGTGGCTGCTGTTGTGTTCTCCTCCTCCTCCTCCTCTGTGCTAGACTGCTCCTCCAGTCTCTTCTCCAGCTCCAGCTTCATGATAGTGTGGATGTAATGCGTCTGTACCCTGGTAGAGTTGAACTCAATGCGACCCTCTGTGTTGCCGCAGCCGTCCTTCGTACAGCCACATGGGAAAGAGGAATGATCCATCTGTGAGAAGCAGAAAGAAGTCGTTAAATTACTTGTGAAACTCAAAAGAAGAGTCCCAATTGTACTGTGATTGCCCTAATTGGTGAACTTCCTATTCTCAATTTTATGGTTTTCTCAGCTCTTTACCTGACATTTGATGCCAGCCAAGCTGCAGCTACACGTCTCAGGTTCGCAGAAACCCTGGCAGTCGCAACCGCAGTTCTCCCTGGAGATCCTCAGCTCATGCAGGTGCCTCTTCTCCTCCTTGTCAATCTTCTTCACACCAGCTGCTTTGAGCAGTGCGTAGCGATGTTTAGGCGGGTAAGGCTGGAGGAAAGAGCCCTCATCCAAGTTGGCTCCACTGATGTTGATGTCCTGCTCGGGGATGTCGTCCACTGTTAGCTGCTCGGCCTCCTCACTCTCTTGGGTTCCATTGTTAGTCAGCTGGAGAGAACAAAAGGCATGAAATGTTTTATTGTTGTATTGAATGTGTGTTTCAGAATTTGGGGATTTTTGCTAATTATCCAGTACATTTTTAGGGCAAGTTAGCTCACCTTCAGTTTGAGAGCCTCCAGCTTCTCTTCCCTGAGCCTGTTGAGGAGTTTTTCCCGGCGTAGGAGCCGCTGCTCCACAGCATACTCAGCAAGCGTATACGTGCGGAGCACGCTGTGGCGCTGCATCATGCCCAGAGTGCATCCTCCTCGACTAGGAACACTGGTGAAGCCCTGGCACCGTGGGAAGAAGAACACCGTCACCTGGTCAAAGGTCACGTTGCCCCGTCGTGCTCGCTTGGATTTCTTAAGGATGGATGTTGCTGTGGATGGAGAAAGAATAGATTTAGGATGCACATTGTCCAAGAGGGAGATTAGTGTTTTCAACAGGAGGTGTGTTCTGTTGAACTGCTGTAATTGCTTTAATGTGCCACTAGATGGCATAATGCTTCATCACTTGAAGTCTTGAGACCTGTACAAACCCTGCTGGAGAGACTGTAAAAGGACACCCCTCTGATTCATTGCCCCCTCCGTCCTCAACCAAACCTTATCATGTACCCAATTAAAAGACATTGCTAACAGTCACTTACATCCTGTAAAGTGAAACTTAAACGACCAAGAATCCATTCAGCCTTGTTTCATGTCCTACTATGCAGCAAAAAAATAAAATAAATAAATAAAGCCCAGGAATTTCCCCTTGGTGGCCAACACAGTGGAGGAAGCTGGACTGCCAGGATCACAAACTGGTGGGTAAATGCTCGGGGCTTCCAGAAGATGGGTAGGGTGGAAGTGTAGCTCTCAGGACAGGAATAAAAACTGCCCACCCTGGTCTCCCGGCTTGCTGACAATCCCCACAAATGGCCCAGTAACTGAGGGGAGTCAAAGGTCCTTTCTCTGTTAAAACATTCAGGACCCACAGCAACCAGCCATCTTTCTATACCCAGACACAAATACAATAAAACCATATGGGAATCGAAGTGGAACCATATGTAGGAACAAGCCTAACAATTATTCAAGCTTTATTATAAATTCCACTTCCTCTGCCCAGAAATACTCAACATGACTTTAGAGCCTTGCTTAAAGACATGTTCCTCTGCTTAAGCCGCCAGAGCCAATGTTTTTTTTTGTGTGTATGTGTGAACAGAAAGGGATGCCAATTTACTCCACGTGTCGAGCATTGCCTTTATTATGTGGTGGGGTATTCCTTATATATTCCCATTTTCTCAGCAATTGAGCTTTCTTGGAACAACTGCCCGCAAAATTCACAGGAGTCAAATGGGAAAATCTGTGTACTTGGTGTGATAATTGAAGCTCAGATGTCGAAAGCAACCTTTTACCCCAATGCAGGTACAGACAATAGCTATACTATGTCTTATCTGACGCTAGGGGTAATACAGATGAAACAAACTGCCAGTTCCAGCTTCACATCCATCAAATTCAGTCAGGCTTATGACACCTGCAGGAGACAAATGACACCTTCTCCGCTGCCTCAAAATGGGATAGCTTTGCAGGCCGTTTTCCCCCCTTCACTTCCCAATGGCAGGCAACTTTCTGTCCAATACAAACACCGGATTTATAATGGTCTGCACAATCTGCTCTTCTAGATGCATGCCTTCTATTCTTGATAGGCCTATCCCCCCTTTTTTTGTATCCCTTCACCCAGCCTCTTTTAGCACCTGTGCTGGGTGCATGCCCAGGCTTCAGACAAGGCTCTGTGTGTTCCCAGCCTTGGCAACTTGCCATGCTTCTCCTCCTGGCTCCCTGCCCCACCATCCTGGAAACCTCACAACTGTTTGCCCTTCTCCCCTACAATCCCTCTCCAACCCGACCGGCCCCCAAAGGCCAGCAGACGCACCCAATTCCAGACAGAAACACCCCGAAGCCGCTCGACCCACATCTCTCAATGAAAGGTGGGGCAATGTCTGTCCTCAAGGCTCTGGGAAGAAGGTGGAGACAGAGCCAAGGTGTGCAGCCACTGCATAATGCGATTAGCCATTTTGCAGCTTTAGGGCATGAAATCAAAAGGGGTATTCATTGCAGAAGTCTGAAATCATTTCTGTGAAGTGTTTCATGGGCTGCCAGCTGCCTAAATTCCTTAACTCTTCCCCATTTTTATGGGTTTGTTATCAGAGCCTCCGCGGAGCAGTAAAGACAAGGCGAGAGAATGCATTTAAAAGCATGTACCATCAGCTCTTTGTATGATTTATTATTGCTGGAAGAGGACACTCACTGTTGAAATGTTTTGCTGGGGAGCTGGGGTTGCTTGGAGTGGAATCCAGGGTGTCCGAGTAGCAGCTCTCTCCCTCCGAGTCCCAGCCTGAGCAGGCAGAGGAGAGGGAGGAGGGTGAGGAGTAGCATGGGTCCTCATCCACCTCCTCAAACTTCCTCTTGAGAAGCCCACTCATGGCGTTAGTGTGAACAATCTGCATGAGAGAGCAGAAGGAGGGGTTATTAACCAATTATTCACACTTATTTGAATAGCTTTGTTCCGTCTTATGAATGTAAAGTACCTGGAAATAGAACACAACCAGAAATGCCATACAATATATGTTGCATGAACGCTATTGTACACACGCACAGGCTTTTAAACAGTGATATTGGCAGAAGAGAGTCTTGTGCTCGGCCATGTGAGACCATAGGCATCCCAACCTCGTGCTGCACTCAGCTGAGAGTGGAAATAAGGCATGGCCCAGGAAGCAATCAATCAGGCCTATTCGCATAAGTCAACAATTACTGGACCCTTCGCCCTCTTCCAAATCCCATCAGCTCGGCAAATGCATTGATTAGAGAGAAGGACAGAGCACAGAGGTGAACAAATCATCTAGCAATAGACATTTAATTTCAATCATTCCCTTTAGGCAGCCATCACTATCAAATACGTGGGCCAAGGCCAGGGCAATTTGCCACTTGTCCTTTTTAATGTGTTCAAATGGCTCTCATAGTAAATATGTACAGCTACGCATAGTCAAGATGTTTTGTTATGCAACTCCTGCAAGTTTTTTTTTTTCCTGCGCTCCTGGGAGAGGGGCTGCTGGTTCAGCGATAAAAACAATCACTCCTTTGAGAGACACAGACAGGCAGGCAGACAGAGGCTGGAGGGGAAAAAAATGAGCACCAGTTTTACCCTCTAATTTTCTAAAACATTGCCCAATATCTGTGAAACCTTTTCCATGTACAAGCTTAGCTGATATCTTTAAATCTTATTTAAGTCAATGAATAACACTCCCATAGCTCAACCAAGTCAACCTCCTGTCTCCTCAGCTTGTTCCAGGGGAAAAAAAAAAAAAAAAAACACTGACATGAAAAATTTACATGCAGGATGAGAAGGAAGGTTTACTGCTGGTTTGTTTTATGGTATGTAGCTGCGTCACGTAGCTCTGACAAACAACAGATAATCTTCTTCAGAACTTCTGGGAAGCGCAAGGCCATGGTGACTGATAGACAAGACAGGTCATCATCGCAGTCCGGGGGCCAAACTCCTGCTAACTTAAACAAAGAGAGACAGAGGGAGGAAGGAAGTGAGGGGAGAGGGAAGACATGACTGGGCTCAACTCCAGCGCAGACACTCCCTACGATGATGTGGAATGAGAAATGAGGCTTGTACTTTACCCATAAAGGGATCATTTCACCATCAAACTGTTTATGGTCTTCGAACTCGGAGCCAAATCACTTACAGCTGCTCAAGCGTGTTATGGATGGAATTTTTTTTTTTTGCTTTGTTTGTTCAAATATTTGCTTGGTAATGCCTATAATTTAGAAAAAATGTTTATAAGGAACTGTCAAAGTGTATTTTAGCACTCTTTCTTTTTTTGGCTTTTTTTATGGGGGGAGGGGTCTTAAATGCATGTCCCAACCATGTCAATTATTAGATCGAACACGGCTCAGACACACAGACACGAAGCTGTCCTGCCAAAGGGCTAATTTGTGAGCACTACTCCTTAGAGGGCAGCTAAATGTGTCAACGGCAGGGTACGTCATGCATAGAGATCCTCCAATGGCTTTAGAGAAACCTTTAACTTTGTGTGTGATCTGCTGGACGTCTGGCTTGTCTTATCAGGATGTTATGTAAGTGTTAGTACTTCAAGAGCAGGGGGAATTTTCAGCATGGAACAGGGAGCAATTATGCAAAACCAGTTCAGTCAAGGGCAAGAGGCTGACACTTTTGTATAGGCAGTGGGGGCAGCTGTGCAGCTGGATAGGGAGTTATTGCTGCAGTAAGATGTTGTTGTCCCCAGTGCACGTATGATGAATGAATCACCTTGCAATAGGTCAAGCTGGCTCATACTGCCTCTGCAACAAACACAAAGGTTTCCACCTCAGCGTGCTTTACATTACCGATCCAATGAGAAAAGCAGCCGCTGATTTGCCATCCATCAATTTACTTGAGCAGGAAATAATCTCCAAAAGCCTTTCACAGCCACTAATATTATCACATCATGGGATTTGCCTTGAAACAATTTAGAAACACCTGGGTGCAGCATCTGTTGCTTATGTATTCACTGATCAGAAAAGTGTACTCTAAACGCCACAGCATACATATCTCTGTGCGAGAAAGGAGAACACATGGGTTCACCTTACATTTTTGCCATCACTCCCACCCCTCTTTTCCCCATTAAAAAAATGAAAACAAAGCTGTGAGGCATCGTCAAGGGAGTGCATAGCGCCAGCTAAGCAAAGTCTTTTTAATTAAAAGCTGCAGTGAGGCAGAAGGGGGAGGAGAGGGAGAGATGTGGGGGGGCAGTGGTGTCAGAACTGGGTCATTGTCTCTTGACTGCAGTCTACCTGACACATTGATTTGTTAATCCTGTTCAACGGGCAGAAACAATGGTGAGAGGTTAATCCTGGCAAGGGGACGGCTTGTAGTCAATCTGGAGGTTCTCAGCCTGCTCAGCCGCTGCAGCCACACAACAAGGCCAAAAGAGGCCAGGCAGAGCGGACGGAACAAGGGACTGGGGGTAAAAAGACAACAATCGTGCATTTACTCATTTGCAAAAGGTAGGAGGGAGGGGGAAAAAAAGAAACAAAGATAAAAGAGTTCAGAGAACTGAGATCCAGCTTCTCAAGAAGGCAGTGCCTGTGAATGTCTGCTTTTAAATGGAGAATGGATGTGATCGGACAGCCGAGCCAGGGAGGGAGCACAGCATGTTGTCAACGCGCACTAAATTATGCATCGCTGTCATTCCATCAACCGCACACAGGCAGGCAGATAAAGGACGCATCCGCAGAGGTGCTCCCCAGCCAGTTGTCACGAAGTTGGGAAGATAAATCTCTGGCGAGGAGATTTGTCACCAGAAACACTACACAGCTCACGTCAGATGCAAAACTATGTCAGTCGAATAAGATTATCTTGATACATGCAGCTACAGGCTGTTAATATGACTTCAGAATCCCAATTAAGTTCTACTTTATCTGCAGACAGCTACTCAAGTTCTTATTAGGGAATCTTAAATTATTCGAACAGGGAAGAATGTATATGCTGAAATATGAAATATGCTGAAACCATTTTGGCTTAATAAATCACTCATTAAAAACATTCAACAGCAAATAAGCAAATTTCTCTACCTCTTAACTTTTGCTAATAGCTTAAAAACGGTATTTAGGGTGAAACAATCCATTCCAGTCATTTCTACTTTTCCCAACGTGACAGAGAAGAGTTGACAAAAAAGAATTTATTAAACAGGAGAAGCCCAAAGAAACAGGTAACCCATGAGGACAGAGTGGAATTTGTGTGTCGAGGAACATCTAAAATCTTAAAGGCCTAGGGGATTTTTTTAAACACATCCCTACATATGTAGAGACATCACCCAGCAGCCTGTTTAACCTGCCTCGGTTTGCCCCGCAGCACAGCAGTACAAGTCACAGTTGACTTTGCCCCTTGCACAGGCTGTTCAGCCCCTTTGCAGCTGATAACAGTGTGGGTGGGTCAGACAAGTAGCACTAAACTTAGCCATCCAAGAGCATTTACATGGCACGCTGACAACTAAGTGCAGTGTCTGAATGAGTGACTTGAGTTGAGTGCTCATAAAATGTGATAATGATGAGCTTGGGAGTCTTCCTGCGTGTGTGGAAGCGTGTCTGGGCAGACTTCAAGGTATTGCACCTCTCACTTCCAGGTCTGTCACTGAGAAGACAGAGGTAATTGATCGGAGCCATCAAGGTGACAATAGGGCTGCATTCCAGCTCCTCCTGCACAGCTGGGGAAACACTGGCTCAGCTGTTACTCAGAAGTGCTCCACCTGCTGGAACAATGCAGGGAGAGCTCCGGCTCCAGCTCTGTGTCTCTCTCTCTCTCTCTCTCTCTATGAGCCTGTTGTTCTCGCCGAAGCCACGAAGCTTGCCGTGACTCTGCCACAGAAACATTCTGTTCCTCTGCCTCGACCCGTGTGCACACTGATTCCAAAAAGGAGAGGTAGTGGGAAGAAGGAGGGAGGATCTTAAAAAACAAATAAATAATGTCATGTCTCCAAGCCACAAGAATTCCATTCTGGCTGCACCACTCTTGCTGTAATAGTGGGAGAAGACATACACAGGCTCTATGTAACCCAGATGTGTTTTCTACTGCTAACCACTGGAAAGTCCTACTCCCATAAGTTAGCAGAGCGAGCTACCTTTCCTAGCCACACCTGACAGGGTATTACCTTGCACGTGGACCTCACATGCCCTCAGCTGTCATTAATCTGTTATGCAGGACAAACTTGAACAGCCAGGTGATGCCTGCAGAAGTCAGACTGTGTAGTCCTACTGATTTGTTAGTTTATTAACATTTTGAATAAAAAAGGGGGTTAAAGAACTGATTTTAAGTTAAGTGCTAATTCCTAGGGAAAGTTTCACTATGCAGAGAGTGCGTGATAAAATAAGATATAACTTATTAATCCTCTGTTGGGGAAATTTCGGTTGACATAGCAGCACAAAGGAATATAAAAGTACAGATGCAGTATTGTAGTAGAATTAACACACTATTTACACTATACAATCAACACAATACAATGTTGTGGAGCCTGATGGCACAAATGAGACAAATGAGTAGAGAAAAGAAGCAGAAATGTGAAGCTGTGGTCTGTTTTTTTTCTGACAGATTTGCATGTTTCAGAAACTGTGCAGTGTGTAAAAAAAAAAAAAAAGCAGAGTTGAGAAACTCTCAAGAAAAGCATTCCTTTGCATAACTGTCTACTAGCAGCAAACATGCAGCTCTGGTGTGTGTGTATGTATGGAGGAAGGGAGGAGGTGGTTGTGGGTTCAGGGGTCGTGCTCCAGTCTGGGACACTTGCTGTATGGAATGCTGGGAGAGGACAAAGCAGATGGGAGCTCTCCACTGCCGTGTGGGAGACCATCAGCAGAGTCCCTGCAACCCCCACCTTCCCCCCTCCTCCTCCTCTTCTTCTTCTTCTTCTTCTGGCACAAAAGCGTGGGGCCATCCTGCGTGACCAAAATGAAGCAAGCACAGACAACCTAGTCTGAACCCAGAACTGCTGCT
This sequence comes from Micropterus dolomieu, assembly GCF_021292245.1. NCBI lineage: Eukaryota > Metazoa > Chordata > Actinopteri > Centrarchiformes > Centrarchidae > Micropterus > Micropterus dolomieu. The sequence goes on along the minus strand of NC_060150.1, from coordinate 36,957,495 downwards.
GGAGACAGATACTAAAAAAGTGCGTGTGAGCTTCCTGAGCTTGTGAAACACATGGTGCACAGGAAGTGGCCATCCAGATTATCTATGCTGTATCTGACAGCTGCAGGCACCACAAGGTTAGCACAGGATCATATGATGGAGATGAGGGAGTCAGGAGGTATGGGTAGTATTTAGCATGGGTGAATTCCCTCCAAATATTGCACAGAGTTTAACACACTGGTAAGCTATTATTATTTTTGGAGACACCAGGTTGGAAAATGTGAGCTAAAATCTAAAATTATGCAACATAAATGCACATAAATACTTATTCAACATCACTGCACATTCCTGGGAAATGCATGGCACATGAAAGGCACAGCATCAAGTGCTATATCCATTCTCTATAAACAAAGGATCTTTCAGCTCTCTGTTGCCTAATTCCAGAAAACATGATTCTAAAAATGATCCTGGTGAGGTCGCGCTAGAGACGATTCAATTGATTCAGCCGCTTTACAATCGCCCTATAAAACGAGAGCCTCAGACTATAGTGTTATTTCTGAAGGAATAAAAATGCATTAATAACAGCTTCTGATGAGGATCATCACAACAAACAGCAAGCGTTGCTTTTCCACAAATTAAATACAAGACACAAGTAGAAGGCTGTGCGTCATAATCATTGATAATGACATGGAAATATCCCCATGTGCTGTTATGAAAAAAATTGTTCAAACAATGAAGGCGCTCAGCATCCCGTCCCCACACCTGACTGCCTTAACTGCTATCTGCAAGAGGTGAAAGCTTAAAAAAATTAAAGAGAGGATCAACCATTAATCAGAAATTAATCATTAAATGTGGCCGAACGTTTGCGTCGTGAGGCCAGGGCTGCGCTCCCAGCCCCGCTGACCCGATCATTCCTCATGATTAATGCTAATTCCAATGACAGCAGCCCTGTCAGCTGTGTGTGCTCACATGTAGTGCCTTCAGGAGTCGCTCGAGTTACAAGAGGCGCACCAGCACCGCCAAAGTGAACAAGAGCAACTCCGCACGGGCTCAATACCCAAAGCCGACCTCATCAACTAGTTCAGATAAATGAATCCACATCCGAAAATACACTGTAATGTAAAGTAGGCTGCAACACTACCGGCGCGAGCTGTGAAGTTTCAACAAACCTCAATAACCAGTGATGGATCTATATGAAATCAATAAGTGAATGGAGCGAATTGTTTGGATCTCGCCTAAATCAACAACAAATTAATTTGATTCCTCTGCAATTACCAGGGTGCGATCACCTGTGCGTAAGTCAGCCACGAAGCCAGTTAGGCTAGTTAAAACTCACTTCAGCAAGCAGCCGTCCATGCCAATATTTATAATAAAGCGTCAAGTTAAACGAACACGACTACGTGCAAAGTGTGTTTTAGAAAAAAAAAATAAGAAATCCAACCCGCACACCATAAACGACCCATCTCCATCGCCTCGCGCAGCTACACACAAGACATTGTGTTTAAATGGCTCGGACACAACAGAAAGAACATTCAAACTATTTGGCTCTCCTCCTCCGCTGATGTGAAACACATTCAAATTCGGCGTTCAATAACCCCCGGCGCTCTGTTTTCTATACTCACCACCAATTCCAGTATCCGATCACCATTAGTGACAAAATCGCGTTGGATAAACAGGGCGGGATCCCGGTGTAAGTAATCCAAATGGCACAAAATAAATACAGCGCTTATCCCCGCATATAGACAGCTCTCGGTGCTATTGTCTGTGTGTGTGTCTCTCTCCGCCGCACGGGGCTCCGTACCAGCTGAAGCGCTTCCCTTGTCTGTAGCAGACTGCCGAGAAGCGCAGCCTTTTTCGTCAGTGGAAAACTCCCTCCTGGCGTCTGGTCTGACGCAGGCGGTGACACAAGGAGGCTGCCCACGCCGCTTCCTGCCTGTCCTCCTGTGTGACTGTACCCGTACTACCTGCCTGAGATAAAAAAAAACAAAAAAAAAAAACAGGCTACATAAGGCCATCTAGCCTATTGTATTAATTTAACATAAAGAATATAAGAAACTAGAGAAAACAGTCACTCCTGAGCCAGAGCCTCTGGTGGTGAGTTTGTAAAAATAGGCCAGGCTGTTTTGTTGTCAGACAGACAGATGTTGAAATGATATGTTGAAAACTCTTTAATTATTTAGCTAAGTAAACTATTAAAAACCCCATATGTAACAAAGCTAAGATCAGGGCTGAGGTTTTGGAGAGACATGGTTTTAATGGGGCAGCAACAACTTGGCCTACTGTAAAGCCTATTGTTTTGTAATGTTTTTCCTAACTGAGTCTCTGATCAGTCACCCCCAACACATGTTCACATGGAGAAAAAAAAAAGAGATTGATGGGAATCTATGCCTATTTCAGAGGATCTCCAGATTCCTCTCTATATGAGCTAACATGGTGTGCAATTTGCAGTAGTATCATCATGGGGCAGATAACATCATGTCTAATAGTGATGTGGGAGGCGCAGTCAAGCTTCATGGTGTGGCTTATTTCCAGTTAAAGGAATATACTGACTAGGCTGTATGAAATTATGACTCAGTTTCTTTTTCATGGAAGTTCAGTTAACGATAGCTTCAAAGGAAACAACTTAGCAAAACAAACGGTGAAAACTACATTCTTAAAATGATTCATGGCAAGTCACATGAATTCGGACTCGTCTGATATAAAACATGTTACCTTTGATAGTTTTGCTGGTGTTTTGCTCAGTATCTGGAAAAAAAAACTCCAACCACTCAGAAAGACCATGACACAAAGCTCAATAATATCATAGTAGATGGATACTGAGTAAAGATGTCTTTCTGTGGCTGCCATAGAGGACACAGAGGTCTCTGTATGTATTTCTGGGAATTGGGAAGTTCTAGCAGTTTACATTCAACAGTTACAAATATACACACAATGGGTATTTTTTAAGATTATTCTTGTGTTTTTACACTCCTTAAAGGAGAAGTTCGTCCTTTTGGGGAAATACCCTACATGTATTATTCTTTCTTCCTGAAAGTTAGATGAAAAGATCAATACCACTCTCACATCTGTCTGTGAAATATAAGCTACAACTGACAGCAAGCTAGCTTAGCTTAGCACAAAGACTGGAAACAGAGGGAAACAGCTAGCCTGGCTAGGTAACAAAATCTGCCTACCAGCACCTCTAAAGCCGACTACTTTATACATTATATCTCGTTTGTTCAATCCATACCAAAGCAAAGTGTAAGTATGCCTGACATTTTACTGGAGGGTAAACTATTTGTTTGCTGGCAGCAGTTGCCAGGCAGCAAGTGGAGACTTCAGGAAGTCCAAAATGTCAAACTACTGCTTTACATTTGACTACTTTTAGGCCACCAAAAAAAGTAAATAAATCATTTCTGACAGCTAACTAAATAAAGGAGAAAAATCCAAATAATAAATAAAAAGGACAGACTTTATTTTGGTGTGGCGGGATTGGTGGGGCTAATACTCTGCTTCAGCATTTTCTAAAAAACTGGCTGAGGCCCTGAAAACTGCTGGATTAAGATCAAGAATGTGTTTTCACACTGATTTAATGATTTCGCACCAGCACAACATCTAAAACTTCACGGTGTTGTAATCACTGATTGACTAAATCTGCAGCGCTTTTCCCCAGAAGCAGCGGCGTCACACACCCTTTCCTGTGATCCGCTGAACTCCTCTCAGGTATTTACAAGTCTTGCCACTCACAGCGAGAACACCGAGATACTTTGCTTTCATTCTCAGCTGGACCTGAACACTGAGGCAAAATGTTCTGCCAATGTCAACACAGGTGCTTCACTCAGATATTTGGGGAGGTGTCTCTTAAAGCTGTGTATATAGAGCTATGCTAATTGTCTGCTGCTAATAGAGGGCCCCTTTCCCACTTGCCTGTTGAGCCTGAGGGCCCCATTTAGGCGAACAGGCAAGACAAGCTAATCAAGCTGAATGGAAACTGAAAATTCTTCTGAAATTAACTTCTGTTTTTAACATAAAATACAGTGTACAAGCATGTGGATTTGCTTGATATGAGTCATTTGCTTTGGACGTGGTATTTTCACTGGAGTCATAATTAGCATTTAAACAAGAGTGAACGGCTTTGTGATAATGAACACGTTGATACCAGAGATCATGGCTGGCCACGCAACTTATTTGTGAACCCAAAGGAGTTATTTGGAGTTATAGCGGAAATGTGAGAAAAGCTACTGATGAACAACGCAAACACACTATGATCAGGAAAATAAATACATGTTCCACATGAAAACAGCGGAGTTAAGATCTTAGAGGTCTCGACATTAACAAGTTGGTGTTAACATAAAAGCCAGATTCTGAGTGGAAAAAATCAGGTGAGCTAATTTAGTAAAACGTAGGGTAAAAGAAATCACTAAAATTTATGTTTTTCTTGAGGTTTTCCATGGTTCAAACTCAAAACATTTCCTCAGTAAATAGTGAAGTCAAGGTAAATCATATTTCATGACATACTGTCACAGCCTAATTACATTGGGATTAAGGTGAGGAGGGAAAGGGCAATTTAAAGTGTTAGTGCAGCCTTTGCATTGTTGTTATTGAAACTAGGATAAGTGGAAGAAGTGGAAGAAGGTGTGGAGAGTGGCTCCCAACTTGGGGATCCATCTGAGGGCGGGTCACAAGATGGTTAAAGGGAAAAGGGGGAAGGTAAAAAAAGAAAATCTTAGCTGCCTGTTGAAATAATGGACATATTTGCTACTTAAGATATCTAAAATCCTTCAAAATAAAACAACCTGTGAAGGAATAAACACTCTGGTTTAACTACTCACAACTTATCACAGTAAAATAATGTAGCACACATACAGTACATAAGTAATAAAGTAAATGCACATTTAACAGTGCTATCTGCAATGGGAATCTTTGTAATCTCTGATCAGACAGCACATGTTGTGATGACAATACTGTCTGGATTGTTTGGTCACGCATCCACGGTGTGTAATACCGTAGGTGAGGGTGTGTGTCTCGGTAATGCTTCAGCCCGAGCCTGGGAGTCCAGACAGAAAGACTCCACCCAATTAGCTTCCTTGTCGTCCTGCAACTCTTTAAAACACAACAATGGGCCATCCACAGCCCCGATGGGATAAACTGACTGTCACATGAGCAGCAGTCAGTCAAGAATTCAGCTCTCTTCACAAAAAAAATAATAAAAACTAATCACCAACATTAACAATTAGCCCTCTGTCTGACAAGTCCCAGAGAGCCTGGAGACATTCTTGCTCACTCTGCCTTCACTCTTCAGTGGTTTGGTGCAGCGTAAAGCCTAATTATAGTAGCAGCGTTGGCAAACATTGATCACTGACACAGGATCAACAATGGTGTTTTGACGGACAAACATTATGTAACGGGCAAATCTCAGTAGCGTACAGACTTGTGAGTTTTCATGTGTTGGTTTTTGCTCTTTGATGAAGTGTCCTTCATGAAGTTCTCTTGAGATAAACAGGAAATGTCTTGGCGGTGGAACTCATGCTTTTCATGTTGCCCTTTGAAGTCCCCTGTCAGGCCCATCAATTCCCTTTTTGATAAACAAGGAAAAGTTCCAGGGAACAGTGCGACTCACACATGTTTACCCTCTCTTCGAAGAAAAAGAGCTGCATGTGTGTGTGTGTGTGCGTGTGTGTGCAAGATGGGGGGATGGGAGCCCTGGTGCCAAAGCCACAGAATCAGGCCTGAATACATTAAGGCCACTCTCTTTAAAAGTGTGCCAGAGAGTTCACGGTGGAAGACGCCCCTCCAAGAGCACAATAATGGGCTTCAATGCTTTCCATCTGCGGAGGGAGAAAGGCCTGTGACTGCACGTGCTGCGTGGAGTGGGCTCAACAATGTATCAATTTATGACCATCAGAGGAATCATAAAGCCGCTCCTAGGGTGATGACCGGGGCTACAGAGTGAAATGCCAAAGCCGCCAAACGAACACACGATTCAAAAAAACATTTACAGGCTGCGATTGTCAGCTGAGAGTTAGAAAGCTTGCCTAGAAAGCCTGGAAAATAAGTGCAATAAAGTGTAAATTCACAGCAACATTTGTGTTAATAGAAGTCCAGAAGTGTCCCCTGGAGGAGTGACAGACCAGATGAGACAGTCTGATGTTGTTGCGGCGGCTGCGGTGGTGGTGGTCAGCCCGGGCAGGCTGACACAACAGGGCTCAGGGGGAGCTGATTGATGGCTCCAGCTGTCCCAGAGGAAAGGAACACAGGCAGACAGCTGGTCACCTGTAGCCCCAGACACGACTGTGACGACTGTGCGCATGGCATTGTGTTTCACTGCAGAGGGCAACCAGTGCAACGCAGAGTTCAGGCCACTGTTCATCACAGCCATGAAAACAAGGGACGAGACTTGAGGATTAGAAATACACTTGAGGAAACACACTTAGCCAAGGAAAGCAAGCATAAGAATAATTTATTGGATTTTGAGCAGAAAGTGTTTTGTTAATAAGATTACTTAAAACCTGAGCAGAAGCCGTCTTCTAATGAGAACGCAGTCGTCCACTTTTGTATGAGATTACCGGGAGGCACTGAGAACATTGAGAATAACAGTTGTTTCTACACAAGTTACATGACAGAGAGAGAGAGAGAGAGAGAGAGAGAGAGAGAGAGAGAGAGAGAGAGAGAGAGAGAGAGAGAGAGAGAGAGAGAGAGAGAGAGAAGAGATGAGCTCACTCAGGCACAGGGATTAATCCAGAAGCAAGAGGGAAAGAAAAAAAAAACACACCCTCCCCCTCTTGCAACCGGCCAGCCAATCGGCACGCAGGGGAGCTGGTTTACTTGGAGACCAAAGAATCTGTGTGTAGTGATATGACATCATCAGCTGCCCATTAAAGGAGAGGTCACTTCTTTTTCCCTTTGCCCCCAATTTTGAGGATGAGTGGGGAAATGTGATGCAGTTTTTCAAGAACGTCTGAGAAACAAAGACCTTTTCAGGTTTCTACCTTTCCTGGGTTTATTCCCCCAATATGGATTGTTTACATAAAAGGATTGTTGTGGTAGTCCATTTTCATTTTACCTTCCAGGGTTGTCTGAACTGGACGCTTGAGTAATATTCATGAGTTTCAGTTGTTCAGCCCTGAGACAGGCACGATTCATAAAATCACCAACTTGCCTCTGCTGCTTGCCTTTGTCGCCGCTACACTGAGACAAGAAATGCTCAGTTTTCAATGCTTCCATTCATTCAAACAAACAAGCACTATGTTTGGGTTGCCCTCACTGGACACAGTATGTGTGTTTGCTCCTACTGGTCCTCTGTGCTATGTGTCTTTAGCTTTAGGGGAAGAAAAGCTGCCAGTTTGTGTTTTGTTTACTTGGCAACGTCATAGCGCTGTCTGACTAATGCATTCCGGATCGTCTCTCCCAGGACGTTTGTTCTATGTTTTATTCATCGCTGCGATGTGCTATAGACTGCCTTCCCCAACATAATATTATTGATTGCCTAATAGACTATCAAAAGAATGGCCTCGCTCATGGCATCAAGAGTTTAGGGTACCTTTGTTTTTACAGATATTTCTAATTTTAAAAAAGGAGTAAGCAAGTAACAGTTTCACTTTTGATTCATCTGCATTGTTTTCTCAATAAACTAACAAATGGTTTGGTCTAACCAAGAATCCAAACCCTAAACAAAATCGTTAGATCAATCAATAATAAAAAAAGAATCATTAGTTGCAGCCCTTTAAAAAAAGCAGCAAATGCTCATAACTGAGAAGCTGGAACTAGGTAGTGTTTGTCTTTTTAGCTTGAAAAATGACTTTAAGGCTTAATGATGAACATAGGTGTGATTCATTTTCGGTTGATTGACTGATTAATCAACCATTTATTACAGACTCTTTACATTAACATTGACCTTTTTCTTTTAAAACCTATTTTTGGACACGGGGTATATTTTGTTATACCAGGTAATCCTCCAGTTTCATGAGAGAGATGGCACAGGCACCTAGAATATTAACAGGCTGAATCTATTATTGAAAAAGTGAAGTGTGTAAATCTGGTGCTGAAAGGGTTAATGATGGGTGACACGGGTATTAGTGAAGGGGTTGTCTGCTTGGAGCATACTGCCCGTCCAATAACATCACTTACCAATACTCAGGCAAGTTATTCACACGACTGAGCTAAACCTCACTTCCACACCGGACCTCACAATTGGCCTTTATCTCTGCGACTTCATCACAAAGACTCTGTGATCATTGCAGGCTCCTAAGCTGCCATCACACTCTCCTCAATTGCTGTGAAAGTGCTGCCGGTGTTCAGGCAGCAGTGTTGTTGGGACACGTTGTCTTGCAGAATTTACAGCTCTTGATGGCTCCCTGCATAGCCCGGAAATCAATACATGGCAACCTGTGCTTTATGGCCACATAACAGTTTTAAAAGATGTAGCGTAGAAGTGCCCTCGGAGATATTAGCTCGGTTGAGTGCCAGACAACAAAAGCGAAAACCCCTCATCTGCTTATTTTCCTTTTGCTGCAGCACTTCCTCATTGAAATGTTTACATGCAGCACACGTGCTTTCAAAGAAAAGACAGCGGCTTCTGAAGCACAGGAAGCGCTCTGCTGCAAGTGACTCCTCTGAAACTGATGCTGAGCTGATAACACTGAAGTCACATACAGTATGATTTACCATGTACCCATATAGCAGCCAAGATGGATGCTAAAATTATACAAAATTGTAAAACTTGACTTAATTTTTTGCTAGATTTATAGACACTGCATTGTTAAGCAAACAAGTTATTAGCATGTATAGTAATAACTTCCTTCTGAGTACTCTCATACCTTCAATGTTATTAAGGTAATACCTATGTTATTATGTTTCCAGTGTTATTGAAGGCATGCTTTCCAGGAACCTTTCACCAAAAATTGCAAAGCTGTTTCTAATCTCTTCAACGGGAAGGTGAGAATTCGACTGAATGTGATGGAAGTCCCTCGTCACGTCACACTCTCACTGACACAAGTGGAAGGAAACCACACACCGCCATGTTTCCCGTCAAAAACTCAGCACTTCCTCCTTTTTTTGTTCTCAATGTCTGTGTGACAATTTCAAAGTGTACACACTGCCACAATGTCAAACCAGGTGCTCCTGGGAAAAAGAGAGCCAGCCCGCTGAAATTTCCAGTCACAGCAGAACCGATCATGTTGTGATGAGGATTCAGAGAAATATTTGTAATTGTCTTACTTACAAAGCCAAATAACAATGTAGTAACTCACCAAACAAAACTGAGTTACTCATCAGTTTTATAATTGTTATTTTCTTTTTGTATTTTTGGTTTTGTGCATACGCCATTGATGTTATAAACAAATTAGGTCCAAAGTAGCTTTTAAAGATTACTTGTGATAGAAAATAAGACTTTCATATTACAGCTAGCTGAAGTTACATTAAGTTGTTCTTCATCTTACTTCATCATACTTTCACGGAATAGTTCTACATTTTGGGAAATATGTTTATTCACATCCTTGTCGAGAGTTCGATGAAAAGATTGATACTACTCTCACGTCTGTACAATGAATGTGAAGCTACAGCCAGTTAGCTTAGCTTAGCATAAAGACTAAGACATGTTAAACTTGTAACTTGTTTGTTTAATTAAAACAGTTGACTGAGACTTCAGAGCGAGACTTAAGAAAGTCATATCTCCCCGGAAAAAAGTAGTCCCGCACATTACCCCAGTTAAACCACAGCTTGTTGTTTTTACATGTCAGTTTTTGTTCGGATCAAACAACAATATGTTTATTAGTCAGTTTTAGAGGTGGACAAAATGTTTTTAACAATGAAGGCCGTCCATCATTTTGACAGATTAAGACTAAGGGTGATCTACCATAACGTTAAGTAAGTTAACTCACATGCAACACTGTTAATAACCACATGTAGACCACCTGTAGTAGACCCCCTGTCCAATTAGTGATGAGTGTGCTGTATTCTAGAAATCTTGTCTTTGATCTCACAAGTAGGACCTTGTTGCTGGCTTTAGCCATCGCATTGCTAGGCTATATTGCTACATAGCTATCGCAAAATGTAACAGCACCGTGCCACCCCCCTTTCTAATGCATTATCTGTAATTTCTGTATAATAAATGTTATTGTGATTGAGATGTTTTTGAAAATGAAATGATATCAAATAGGCTAGCCTATATATCTCATTATTATTAAAAATTTAAAATGACAGGTAATTATGATGGATTCTGGTACTGTAAACATATGACCTGAGTCATGTGTGCACCCACTTCATTAAAACAGTTTTGTACTAGAGTTAGTTAACTAAATCTCAGTTTTTGGCTCGGCAGTATTTGCTTGTCATCAAACAAAATCACCCTGTAAAGTCTAATGACTGGCATTTTTCACTTTGGGGGGATGGAGGACATTACAGTACTGGTAATGGGGTAAACGGCAGGGGATGAGCAGGTGGGGGTGGCTGGGGGACGTGCAGTCACTGAGGCTCGGAGAATCAGCATCACAGCATGCTGCTGTTACCACGGCTACAGTGACATGTGGGCCAACTGCAGGTGCCAGGCCGACAACAGTGAGGCCCAATTAGAGACCCCGGGAGAGGGAAGATAATGAAATCCAGCCCTGGACTGACGTGGGTTAACTAAATAAGTCCACAGTCGTTTAGCGTTAACAAAACAGATGACCGGGTGGATGTCAGGGCAAGAAAAGTGGTCACAGACCCCTGGACAGTCGTTCAGATTTATTGACTGACAGACTGAGAAGTCTATTGGCCTTGGTGCAGTGTTATATAAGAGTTTAAAATTTAATTTCATCAGGTACACATCCTGGATTTGCTTGCGCCACCACACTTCCCCTCCTCTAACAAACTGTTATTTTATCACCGCTCTCTTTCTTTCTCTTTCTTTATCAGTCCATTTCAGCTTTTCTCTGTCTGTACCTCACTTAGTTTGACACACACACACTTCACCCAATACACACGCACGCACATACACATGAACACACACACGCCTTCTACAAATTCAACCTCCGGGCTAGCCGGTGCAAAATGGCCTCAGAATGTGAGAAAGGGACAAGTAGCAGTGTTTACCGAGCACTACTGTCCACACATCCGTTCCCACAATGGCCCCATTGAGGGTGGGCCCAGGTTAAAGCCTATTTAAAAGGCTTGTTTAACACTGAGAAGAGGGGCCACATACCCGAACCGCAGGGAAGGGGAGGTGGGGGGAGGGAGAGGGATTCACAGCAGGCTCCTCACCCTCCACCCTAGCTGTTTCTTCAAAGCCGAGCCACTGTTGTGCTGACAATTCACTTTATCTTTTTCTCTCACTGCACTTCTGCTTTTGTGCTTTTTCCGTTTTTTTTTTGTTTGTTTGTTTTTTTACAGTTTTTCAGTGTGCACGTGTGAGAGTACATGTGGACGGGCCACACTTTAAGTTGAACAGAGGACAGGGGCCAACGGAAAGAGAGAGGAGGGAGAAATGGGTGGGAGTAGTTGTAAAAGTAGATGGTTTTAGGAGGGAAAAGCAGGATGGATGGGCAGAGGGGAGGAAAGAGAGAGTAAAGGACAGAGAGGGAATATTTTCCCCTCCACCCTCCCTCCTTCCCGCCTTTCTCTTCTCCTCATGTGAAGGACAAGCCTGGCGGGCTGCGGTCTGGCCCAGCGATTGTGTACGGCGCCTTGCGGTGCCTCACACAGGAACCCCATTAATCACTGGAGCAGGTCTCTCACTCCTGGACACAAAGACCCCACACACCGACTCCACTGCATACACTTGCACATGCAAACACACAAACACAATGAATACTTGCATCTCATATGAGCATGTGAGGGAGAGAGGAAAAAAGAGCAGGAGAGTGTATGGAGATTCCTAAGCGTTTTCACAGAACTACACGTAATTATTTCTAAAATGTTTTGGCAGCGCTCAGCAGAGAGAACTCAGAAAGGAATGCCAAATAGTTTGGAGTCACACCAAGAAAGCAGTCTTGAATTGGTTTAGCATTTAGTCATGGAGTGAATTTGTTCCTGCAACACAGCACAGTCCTGATATTTAAGGCATCAAAGTGCCCCGATCTTGTGATGTCAAGAACGCTTCTTTCATAAACTCCCTTATGGTGCCAAAAGCAGTATCTGATTTAATTAAACAAGCAAGCAAATAGCTAAAGATGACTTTGGTGTCTTGAGAAATTAGATATCAGTGTAAAGACGTGCAGGAGATACACACATTATCCCACAAGTCAAGCAGGCAATGTTTTCCAGGTCATTTGGTAGAGAAATCCCTGCAGCAATTCTATTTCCATCGTCTGCCTTGAGCGTGAGTCCATGTGTGCACAGTCCGTCTATAGTAGGAGCCAAGGAAAGGACACTGCTGAGGTCATCCCCTATATTAAGACTACAAGCTCCTCTTACCCCCAATATGCACTGCAAAAAAACATTATACCGACTTAACAAGTCACTATATAAAGTCTATGACTCCCACATACAGATTTAAAACATTTGGAAATTGGGTCATTAGGTGAGGTTTTTGCACTTTTTAAAAAAAATTGCATGCGAGGAAAAATGCAAATTATTTACTTTTTTTTTTTTTTAAATGACACTAAATCCAAGGGGAAACAATCATTAATCATGTAGATTTTCAGGGTAAATTTATGTAAATATTGCACCTACTTGCAGATTATATAGTACGTCTTTCCAAAGTTTGAACCTGTTTTTTTATGACTTATAAACAAGTGTGCACATTCATTTCTTAATATTGCAACATGCTTGTTGTCCTTCTCAATTGTCAAAAGTGTCGCCTGCTGCATGTGTATTCAAACCTGTGCATCTTCAAACATAAAAATGTAAAACAAAAGCAAACGGCAAATTGGACTGATTGATAGTTCAATCTGCAGGTGGAGGAGGGGGAGGAGTAGTAAAATGTGGACTTGTCTGGCATACGAAGAGACAATTATTTGTGTGTGTGTGTGTGTGCGTTTGTCCTCCTCCACTCTGCCTCTCAGACATCCCCCTCTCATACCTAATCTCAGCCCAGCCACTATAATTTACTGCCCCATCGGTAACTAGCCATTGGCAGGGAGGAGATGTGGGAGCGAGAGGAAAAGGCAGGAGCCAGAGGAAGGCTGAGGGTCAATGGCTATATCGAGCACATAAACCCCCATGTAATGAGCAATATTTGTGTACCAGGAGGAAGGTCGTCAGGGTGAAACGGAGAGGGAGTTGCATGTCACATGCATACACAGGACTCCATTAGTCTAAAGCTAAAGAGCACATGTATAATGCGTTTTTGTATATGCATGTGTAAGCAAATGAACTGAAACTGAAGAGACGTGGAAAAGCTTTCTTCCCTTTTGTCTTACTTTTTATGATGCATCATTTATTGTTTTTATTGGTTTCTGCCGGATGCCAAATTTGCTGCTGCCGTGTTGCTTGTAAAAGAGATTTCTGATCTCAATCAGACTAATCTAGATATGCAAAGATGATACTGGAAACAAAAAGCCATACACAAATGTGTTTCCTTTGAACGCAGGCGTCAACTGTCGTGTGCATCAGAGTGAATCACTATCCTAATTATGTGTTATTGCATAATCAATGTGTTTATCGTGACAAAGCAAATCAGTTTTTGTTTGAAATCCTGCATGTGCTGAGGCAGGCATACAAATGAAGGCCGACACGTTGGAGCTGAATGTCCATCAATGCTGTAAATACTCCTGTCTTGGCTCTAATGTTACGAGTTTTAAAACACACAACAGAGCGAATCAATCAGGGCTGAGCAGCTGACCTCAGCCTGTGTAAACACATTTTATGTTTTTAGGAGGAGTCTGAGTGCTTGTTTTTTGACTTCATGGAAAAGCTGGGCCTTTGTGGAGAGATTAAGGCAGCAGAGCCCGTGTGTTTGAGATTTGATGGGCACTGTGGCTACTTTAATCATCTCAGTCCCAACGTGATCTCACACTATGCCAGCACAAGATGTATCCAGAGCCCTCAGGCTTGTTTCACCCTACACTCATCCCTGGTGGCAAAAGCCCCCGCTGGGATTGACCCAGCGTAAGCCCCTTTCTAACTGATGGGGCTCAGGGACATGGAGTGACAGCATGTGTTTCATAATGATTAAACACTGAGTGAGGAGCCCATCAATGACCAGGCATCAGCTCGCACACACCTCCAGGTGCTGTTAATCACCTAAACAATACACCGCCAGCGTCTTGCGCACAATGGATCCATATTCACGGGCAGTCAGACGTAAATCTATCAGCCGTGGTATCATCAGTCGTTATGTAACAACTCCGATACCACTGATGACAAGTGTTTTTTGGGGGGTGAGAATGGCAGGCAAAGCAAGAGCTGACTGGTCTACATCAGTGTGCTAATGACACCCTGATACTCTAATTAATTAAACCTAAAGCAAACAGTGTCTATTTATTTAAATCTTCCTGGGGTTAATTGTTCAGTAGATCAGGTCTGTGTTTGCAGGTGTGATTAGAGAACAACACAAGATGCTGATGGAATCTGACACCTCAGCACTGTTAAACCCTCATGAGCAAATATGTAACACAAGCAAATAACCAGGGTCCAGAAGAAGCAGCATGGCAGATGTAGTGAATTTAATAAAGCCTTTTAGGAGGACACAAGCACGAAATATGCAGCCCGTAAATCTTTTATAATCTAATTACAAGCAATTTGGAAATCCTTTACAAACCATTTATACATGTACTCTTAATTCAGAGTGTTGTTATAACCACTGTAGAATACTCCCAGTTTGCGAATCTATTAAAATCCGACTAGAAGACGTAAAACTGGTTCACGAGGACATGTTTTTTTTGTTGTTTCTAGAAAAAAGAAAAAAAAATAAGACTTGTGACCCACGTCCAGTATGCACAATTCAACAACAGTGGCTTTAGATAAGAGGAGGCATTACAGAATAACATGTTTCCTTTCTGTCTGATTAATGCATCAGTGACAGATGCTGAGGGGATTAGGTCTAGATTAGTATCCTTTCCACCGACTCTGTTTTCCTCTGTTTACCACGTTGCCTTTTCCAATGGTCTTTTTAAAGAAACAAACAGGATCAGCTTTCCCTGTTTTTCCTTTTTACTCAGCCGGTGTTGTTTTTATGTTGTTTTGTCAAAACTGTCTTGTAGACCAGATTATTTTTTCCACTTTCACAAAGTGACTGCTGGACTGCTGGAGTCGGACACACTGAAATGTCAAACTGCCCAGCCAGGTACTTTCAAACAAAAGACTTTCCCACAAGGTGCGATCGGTTTCACTTCACTGCTCTGGCACTCTCTGCACTCTTGTTTTCAAGCATGACTCATTATTTCACCTTTATTAACCTGACTCATCAGTCTTGCTGACCATATCACGGCAGGATACAGGAAGTCATGTTTTTTGTCCGCTGAAGCTGGCAATGAGATGTGCTGCTTCTGGGCGGATTCTGGCGCCTGTTTAGCCACCCAGAGATAAACCTATCAGCGACTGGGCCTGTTCTCCATTGTTGAGAAGAACACCCGGACCTTAATGAAGTGCATGTAAGCGGCATAAAGGGACCAGGGTGTGTCTCTTCCTCTCTAACCTAAGTAACGCCGGTTTTCTCAGTGTTCCCTGAAACTGCATTCACAAGCAGATGTCTGCTGGCAGGGCCTGCCAGATAATGACAAAGGATTAAATCGCCTGATTCCCACACCACCAGCCCACTGTGTTTGTCTACCCTCTTTAGCCACAATTTATGGGCTCTGCAGAGCAGAGATAGATCGACTATAGGAGTATAAGCCTCAGAGGAATAAAGAGGGGCGCTAATCGGTGAGGAATAATTCCAATTCAGGGCAGTGATTTGGGATTAATAAAAATGCAAATTTACAGAGATGTGATGGAATGGTTTCGTTGATGACATGTTGTGGCAAAGCGATGACATGTTCAGCTGATATCCAAAGTTGTTTTATCACTCTATTTAATGGAATAGTTTGACAATTTGGGATATAGGATAAATATGAAGCCACAACACACTAGCTTAGCATAAAGACTTGAGACAGAGGGAAACTAGCCTGACTGTTTAATGGTTAAAAAAAAAATCAGCGTACCAGTCCCTCTAAAGCTAAATCAATACAAAAACCAAAGTGTAAAAATGACACTAGCTGTTGTCCCCTGCTTCCATTGTTCATTTTATGGACAGATATGAGAGTGTTATCAATCTCATCTGACTCTTTACAAGAAAGTGTATAAGCGTATTTCCCCCTCTAAGAGGACCATGGGGAACAAATAGTGCTATGGTATTTACCCTAATGTCCACATATTCCTTTAAGATAGCTTCTTCCTATTTCCAGGAAAACATAAGTACCTAAAGTCTTCCTAAATACATCAAATGTCATAGATCATAAAAACCGGATTTATGCCATGGGTTGTTTTTTTGTTACACCTGAGTTAAGATGTGTTTTGGCATGGGTCCATCTTTTGTAAGCCTTCGCTGAGGTCACAAAAGCGGCCTGATATTTTAGCTGTGATTATGTGTCAGTCAAAGGAATAAAAGTAAGAATTCACTTGATATTTCCCCTCAAATAACCCACTGTCAGTGTTTTTCCTGCTCCTCAAGGCCTCAAAAATGAGAAAAATGTGGTTCCTTTTTTGCCAACACACTGACTGTAAGGCATATTTTGGGTGCTTTTGGGTTCACTGGCTCCACTGAATCATATGAGAGTGCATTACTCCCTGCAAACTAAAATTAAGTGACATTTGATTAGAGTTGATAAGAATGATCCTAAAAACCTGGTCTGGTTAAAAATGAATGCGCTATCTTTCAAAACCGAACATAAAAGAGACTCAAATAAACAGAACAAACTCTGCCACACATGATAACCTACAATTTTAAATCAAAACATAGATTTTTTGGTTTTATTTGTAAAATACAGAGCCATTTTTGCCTAAACACAAGGACATTTTGGATACACACTGCTTATTTCTGGTGGATGATTTGTGCACCGAACCTGGCAGACTATCATTTGTGTGTGTTTTAATGCGAGTCCTACTGACTCCTGCAGTTTTGCGGATCACCCAAAATAACACTGTGTGTTTGTCATTTAGGGATAATGTAGCTGGCTGGCAAAGGAGAGCAAAGCAGAGCAGCAAAGCAACAATTAGAGAACTGTTCTCTCCGGCTCGCGAACAGAAAACGAGAGGCGGTCACTGTTTTCATTTGGTCAGGTTTGCTTGGCCGCAATGTAATAATCAACTGGCAAACTGTCTTACTGTAGAAAGAGCACACGGCAAAGAGTTGAAAGCAGGACACACATTCTCACTTCACCTCAGCCTCTTTATTCAGTGCTGGGAAAGGTAATGTGAAATGAAAGATACGCTTTTTTTCCTCCCAGCTGTTTATAGATTTGACTTTGTTGACGTACATTTCTATTCATAACCTCCCAATGCAAGTATTTCCCCTCGTGCTTACACATAAACAAGTCACGACAGTGTATGTGACGAGCAAACTATCCTGACAATCCCTGTCTTTGTTTGCGGTAAACTACGGCGCTCACCTGTGACTGCAGTGGCATTGGCAGCTATCCAGGGGCGTAGGCGTGTGTGTGTCTGTGTGTGTGTGTGTGCATGTGTCCCTATGCATGTGCGACTAAGTGTACAAAAGACAGAGAGAGGGCCAGCCAGGCGCCTGTGCATTGCTTTGCCTGTTTCCACAGAGTCTGGGCCCCAGAGGAGGATTTGCAGGCCAGATAGGATTAGACTCCCTCTCTTTACACAACACTGATGGGGATAAGGAGTCGGCGGAGCTCAGGAGCACTCCAAAGCCCCATTAATACACAGCAGCAGAAACCGCACAGATGAGTACCTTAAACAGCTGAGCCCAGTCTGCCCATGTTTGGTTATCAATGCTCGGCTGCTGCGCCGCTGGTCCAGTTATGCCCACAACCAGCAATGCCCAGTGGAAAATTCACTGAATGCACCTAATTATCAGGGACATCATCTTGTTACTGAGCTGCAGCCACTTTTGATCAGTCACATCTCAGCTCACTCTCAGCCTATAAAAAAAAGCTTTCTGTAACTCTTATCCTGGTTGTCATACCATCACAGCACAAAGAAAAGTAAGGACAATCAATATCATCAATATTTGGTACATTCGGTTTATTTCATCAGTGTGGCAACCTGTACCATCATAAAAAGCCTGACAGTATTACCTGTAATTATGTCTCTCGGTTAATCTTCCATTCATGATCATTTATGGCAGTTATCACACTGTAATTAATTCCTGTATTACAATAATACACAACTTCTAAGTCATAATTGACCATAAGTCGTCTCATTATCCCCAATTATCTAACAAACACTGCCAGCCACAGTACAAAAGCCCCATTGGGTAGAATGAGACCAGTCCCAGTGTGTCTTCCATACTGGTAGCTTACTAGAGAGGGTTACTGTCATGGGACTACCCCATGCCTTCATTTAAGCCAGTGGTAGCATTGGTATTAGCAGGTTAAGCTAACGTTAGCATGAGCATTATCATAGGCCTTTTAGCTATTAAATGGAGCATTAGGGCCCGTGTCCACCAAAGCGTTTTTTGCCAGATGAAAACGCCACCTGCTGTTCTGAAAATGGCGTAGGTTACGCACGTAGCCATGCATTTATACTTGTGCGTAGGTCTGTCCGTCATTCTGCAATTACACCCCCAACCGCTAGTCGGCAGTAGCGCTACAGCGTCCACTGTGTTGACTTTTGCCGGCCGAGCAGGCTAACTTGCGGTTTAGCCTTCCGCTAACGTAAACGGGGGGAAAATTGTAAACGTGCGGCTGGTGTAGCGTTTTCAAATGTTACCAACCGAATGGATCACATTCTGATAGCGAAACGAGTCATTTCACTCGGGTTGCGACGGTCAAATATATTGATTCACTGTGTTACAGCCGCTAGTAAATGTTACTTCAAAGCGCAGGGTACTTCCGGACGGCTCGGAGGCATTGCGAGGCTACCCAGCTGACCAATCACAGTGCTTATGGTCCGCATCGACTCGACGTGTAGGAGGTGCACATCAGGCGAAAGCGTAGCCTCTGTGTAGCCTCTGGGTAGCCCCGTAGCCTACGCCGTCACCTACGCTGTCGATTTGACGCAGAAGTATAAATTGCACTTTAGCTTGGAACGCAGGAACAGGAAGTGACAGAGTCTGGAGTAATTTATAGGGGGGAAGACCTTGAATGGTCCAAGTGTGAGCCAGTACAGAGGGGAGTAGCTTTTGAGAAGTTTGTTCAGCATGTAACATTTAATTTCTGGTTTTATAGTTGATATATTGTGCATTGATGTAGCCTGAAATGTTGAGGTAGCATAATGTTGTTTGACTGATTTCCAATTAACTTTGGTTTGTCTTGTAGGGGGGGCTTCCGGTACAAAGGAAGGAGGCAGAGGCTCCTCTGGGCAGAACAGCTTTGGTTTAGAAGGGTGCATGTGTTAGAGCCCAATAGTCAGGGCCTAATGTAGTTTTTTTGTGTTGTTTAATATCAGTTTGTGATGATAATTTGAATAGTTTGTACTTTCCTCGTTGTTGTTTTTGTTATATTATTATGCAATAATTCACCTTGCACTACTGCACTTCCCACATGACTGGTGAAGAAATAAACTGAAGCACCAGGTGAAGAACTCCTGAGTCTATGTCTCCTCTTTCCACCATGGGGCTAAACATTACAGTTACATAAGTGAAGGGTCCTCTCTGCCCCACAAGGATTCAAAGAGCCCTAATCACATTAAGACAAGCTACTTGCAGCTGAGTTCAATCTAACTGCAAACTCTCTCTGAGCTCAGATAAGACCCGCCGAGCCATTCAGACAAGACAGCAGCAGTAGTCCCTCATCAGACGGTCTGTTTGTTTCACTTTGATCCCCTTGAATCACTTCGATCAAGCCTTTCTAGTAGCATCATACAGCATATTGCTTATTTCACCATTAATTCGACACGTTGGTTCAAGAGTGGTCTGTCATTACGGAGGGCTCTCAGCACATTTACTCCCACTTCCTCTTATCCCTTTCTACAGAGCTTCAACATCATCTTTCCCATCTCAAAGTCTCTTCCTCTTATCTACTTCATTCACTACCTCCTGCAGAGCGTATTGATCTCTCTGCAATCTGCCAACTAAATGTCCCACAGAGGCTGCTGTACAGTACAGGAAGTTAAAAGAGGACAAACTGCTCTACTAACAGCAGTCCATTTTCTGCACTCTGCTTCTTTAATTAAGTTAGTGTGAGTATGAATTAAATTCAATTGTATCTTTCTTCTGCACAAAAAAACACATTTCCTATGAGAAGTCATTAAAGGGTAACTACACCCTTAAATAGCAGGGCAAATGAAGTCAGCCTCTCCTGTCATGTTATAGATACCTGGATTAAAAAAAACCTATCCCCAGACAAGAACATCGATATTGGAAGATTTTAGTACTATTGTTTTTCCAATGCAATAGACAATATTGGTGCGTAGCAACTATGGGATGGTTAAAGCTGCTATAATCAATGTTTTTATATTAACAATGAATCAAATGACGTAATGTGCACGTAATGTGAAAGAGGTCACTTGCAGTATTGAACCAACAGAGCTTCTCTCAGCTCATTGTTTTGGTTCAGTCTCACTGCCCTCATCAGTGTCATTTGTAGGCAGAAAAAGTTCTAAAATCCCAACATAAACCACCTGCCCAGCACCACACAACAGACAAACGTTAGGGAGTATACACCTGGCTAACAAACTGTCACATCAACTTAAAAGGTAATCAGTTTGTCAATGTTGTGTTTACTGCTCGTTTGCCTCCCAAGCGGCAAAATAAACAGTTAATACAGGTTTAAAACATAATTATGTGAGATAAGGTTTTTTGTGAGATTTGGCGCCCCTAAGTTTCAGAGTTCACTGCTGTAATAAATAAGGACAGTTGTGCACATGCTTTTGTTATGATTACATTACTTATGGTCAAAAACTAGCAAGTTTTCTAACACAGCCAAACATCAAGCAAGTGCGACAACACAAGACATAGCAATATCACTTACTAATCCAACAGAAAGTAGGCCAGCTCACCGTCTGTCTTGCAGCCATTTATTTCACGAAGAATCCTCTTCTTTGGTCACTCTCTTTTTCTTTTCTCAGCTTCCTGCGTCAACGTCTTCTTCAGTCTCTTCGCCTCTGCCATTAGCTAATGTTAAGTCCATAGAGGCTGCCGAGCCTTACGTTGCTCGCTCACACGGCAGCGCTCACCACAAGCAGCATAATGTTGTTTGAAACTTGGGTGGCAAGCTAGCCACAAAGTTAGCAGCAACCAATGCAAGAGCACTTAACAGTAACTACTGAATCCAAATGAATTACTGACGTACGAGTGTGTTATCAAGTACATTTGCTAACATCAACTCGGGATTCATAGCTAGCAGCTAAACCTCTGTCTGTGAAAGCTCTGGCTGATTTTACTCGAGTCAACAACTTTGCTAACACAGACAACATCAATCAAATGCAACAACATGAGACACAGTAAGCCAGCTAGTAAGCTATTACTCCAACAGAAAGAATGCCAGCTCGGCATCTGTCTTGCATCCTTTCAGCTCTTTTAGCTCACGCCAACAATTAAAAGCCAGTCCGATATTTACTCTTGCTTGGTCACTTTCTCTTTTTCTTTTCCTCTGATGTCTTCTTCTGTCTCTTTGTAGCCTTTACCATGATATCCATACTGAGCTACTTCCAAAGAACATACATTGTAAATTAAATACTCTTTGCTTCTACTTACAGCTTGCTTGCTGAAGAGTCGTGTTGGTGCCGCATTACGCCGTTGTGGCAAAACTTTGTTCGTGCATGGGACTCCACTGTTACATTGGTAATGACAGAGATGCCACTCACCCTATAACAAGTCAGTGTAACATCAAAATGATTCTGAAGCTGTTATTTTAAGATAAAAACATAATGTTGCTTTCAGTTTAGGTAAAGATCATGGTTACGGTTGATAAAAAGAATGTTAATTTCAGGACTTCGACATGAGCTCTGGTGTCCTGCATGAAAGTCAGACGCGCTGACCCTGACCTCCACAACCTTACTTTCCAGTACGCTACATAAAGGGCACACTACTTCTGCATTGGCTACGAATGCTGTCATTAAATCATTCAATATGAACGTAAATCCGAGGGATACTGGACTGGGATTAAATTAATCATTTTATAATGTAGTTTTGGTGTAAATTACTTTAAAGATCTGTTATTATTGCTAACAGGTCTCTCAACTGCCTGGAATCAGCCAAAAAAATGTTCCATTTGTCCAACGCTAAATCCAGAATTTCATGCCACCAAATTACTTGGTGGTTGCAGAGTGCTGATGCACAGTATTTTCATTGATTCAAAGGAGAGGAGATTGACATGCAGCCAGTTAGACGGCACTCTGCTGAGATTACTGCTACTCTCGCGGTCTGTTCAGGTGTTTAAGATTAGAAAAATAACCAGCTGTGGACAGTGAGGACATTATTAACCAAGGTTGGTACAGAGATGTGCTCAGGGCTTAATTTCACCACAAGTCTCGATCTGTGTGTTTAAAGCTGATTAGGAAGCCTCGCTCTGAATTTAAACGGGCAAAGAAAGGGTGTAAAAGTGATGGCAACTAATGAAAGACGGAGGTCGCAAAGAATCCTGTTTCCGACCCTGAAGACCATTTCAAGCTTTTTACAGGGTCTCAGCCACAGACGGTCAGGGGGTCTCGAGCGGTGCTCTGTCGCTGTGATTATTGAGCAGTGAGCAGCGAGGTCAGATCACGGTCATGGACATTTACAGATCCAAATATATGGTCTCAAAACAATGAGTTGCAACAAAGCCTAAAACTGAGAGCTCATTAAAACTCACAGCTGTGGAGAGATGGAAGAATGGTGAATTAGCAGAAGGGAGGAAAAGGAGGCTACTTTCACTGTCTGTTCTCTGTTCAGCCCTCAGTGTGCAGACCTGTAGATGGAGGAGGGGAGGGCTGGGGAGGAATGGAGGGAGGGAGGGGGGTCAGCTGTATTTAGCAGGAGAAGCTTCCTGTGCGTGGGCCTCATGGCGCCGAGCGGGGGACGGGATCCACAATCCAACTTGCTGTCTCCACAAAACACCCTTTGCTACAAAACACACACACACACACACCCTCTGGCACCGGTTCTGCTCTCAATTTCCTGCCTGTAATTCTGGCTGCTGGTCAGAGAAAAAGCAACTTCCTAACAGTGAAAGAGCCCGGACAATCATTCGCTGCTTAGATCACGTGTAAATAATCAAGCGTCATGGTACAAGAGAGATGTTGTGTAAGAGCAGAGGAAAGGGGATGGTGAGGAAATCTGATTGGAACAATTAGTGACACTGACTGATGAAAATGTTAAGTGTCCAGGAACTAATTATTACTCTCAAATAAATGAAAGCTTCATGAGTTATCAGGACTCAGCCTCAACCACTTTTATCTCTTTATATTCATTGTAGACAGATTTTAGTTGACAGTGTCATTTCTGTAGGCAGCCATGGTTATTGATTTCCCCTGAATTATATAATCCATAGCCAGTCAATAAAAGGAATTCTCCAAAGGTGCACAGAGCCTTTTACTACCTGGTCTGTGTGTGTTTTTGCAAACTAGGTTGAGCAGAAGCCACTCTAAGGTACAATTTAAAGACATTCAAATGGCCCCAGTTATATATTAATTTTTCACAACAGAAATGAAGACGAATCACTCTCTTGTTCATTCATTCACTGCTCCATATATGATAGACACAAAAATTGTTTACACTATAGAGAGCAATACATCGAGATTTTGGACACTTATCAATCATTGTCATTTTGAGTCGTCACTGACAGGTCTAGAGTCACACAAGAGTCATTTTTGCATCTATAAAATGTGACTCATCAGCTATCATGTTTACCATGTCCAGCATGCTAGCATTTGCTAATTAACAAACTAAACACAAAGTACAGCTGATGATGATGAGAATGTCATTAGTTTGCAGGTATTTGGTCTTAAACGTCAAAGTTTTGGACAAGTGACCTGATGATGGCGCAACAGAAAAAAAAATCACCAAAGTCATTACAGTTCATCCTGTGGGGAACATGAATGTGTTGACAAAATTTCATGGTAATTTATCCAACAGGTGTACATTCCACTCAAAACTATAAATGTCAACCTCATGGTGGCGCTAGAGGAAAAGGATCCTCAAAGTCAGTGGGATTCATCCTCTGTGGACTGGACCGAAGTGGTGGACAAATCTAGCACTAGAAAACAACAAACAAAAACTGACAATTAAATAAAAGTAGATTTTACTCAATGACTACTTGGATGGTTGCTTTTTGATTGCGAGAGTTGTTGTTGCGGCACAGACGTGTAAAGTGACACATCAGCAATCTATAGTCAAATCTAATACCACACAGAACCAAGCGTTAAGAGAGCCACAAGGTGCCAAACCTCTAATTAGCTTGGCCTTTAGTTCTCACCCATGATAAACAATCTTAGTGAGGACAGCCTTGTAATTAAAAACATGAGAAGCCCTATGTCCACATGCTGTAAAACAAACATTTATTCCTACACTATCTTTGTCTTTTTACACCCATGCCGGCCATCTCCTCACAAACAATTCCTAATTCATGGACATTACAAGACCCAGAGGATGTTCCTAATTACAGGGCACGTGTAAACCAAACCAAGCCTGGTTACCCCTGGAGGGGTAAGAACACAGGAACATCATGCTGGAGCCAGTTTTACTGCTGTTGCCAAGGCTGAAAGAGAAGAGCGAGGAGGAAGTCCTAAACCAATCCCACTCACTGAGGGTTCACAGTAGGAAAGGGGCTGTCAGCAACAGGAGGTGGATCTGTCACGATCAATTACAAAACCACAGGGAATAACCCTAATGAATTCTGATACCAGCCTTTGTCTCTCATTGTTTTAATTTTAGGATTTTTCTGTCCCGATAAACTCTGAACAGTCAATTAACACAGACATAAATCCCATCTTCTTCCAAAATATACAGCATATTTAGGACATTTTGCAAATATGCTATCAAAAGTTCTATGCCTGTCTAGAGATTTATGGAAATCCTTTTAGCCCAGCAGATTAGTCACTTAATTACTATGTAAATCAGTTAATAAAGTGTATTTTACTTATGCAATGGAACTCTTATTGTACATATAAATAAAAGCAATTATAAGTGCATTATGCAAAAGTTCAACAGCCATTTGTTTCGTGTATTTTAAGAATATATTTTTAAGCACACTCATTGTTAAAAGCTAAAAAAAACATCTGCTGTTTAGATGCAGCCGCTCCATTATTCACTTTATTGACATTTCTGCTATCTGCAGGTACATTTGACTACCTCTGTCTCTCCGTGAGATGTAATCTATGCAGAGTCATCTTCATTCTCCTCCATGCACCGCTAAAAAGAATGAGCATGGTGTTAAAACCTCACAAGTGTGGGAAACACACTGACTACAGCAAGAAGTACTCAGATATTTTACTGAAGTGAAAGTAGCAATAACATGGTGTAAACTACTCTGTTACAAGCAAGAGTCCTGCACTGAAAATGTTACTAAAATAAAGGTACAGAAGTATCAGCATCAAAATGTGTGTCAGGTACAAAGAAATTAAAAGTACTCATTCAAAATATTGTTCATATATTGTTGGATTATAAATAAATAGTGATGTATTATGTGCAAGCATCACTTTAATGTTGTAGCTGGTACTCAGGTGAAATTGATTTCACCTGATTAGCTAGGCAGTTTACAGGAACATGTAATAATAATTTAATTTATTAGTCGATTATATTTGGATTAAGCTGAATCCGCAAAGTAACGTGTAACTACAATATCATATAAATGTAGTGAAGTAAAAATTATAATATTTGTTATTTAGTAGAGTAGAAGTGTAAAGTAGCATAAAATGAAAATAAAGTACAAGTACCTCAAAATTAATTAAATTTATATAGTTACAATCCTCCACTGGACTACAGTAGCACAACTGAAACACTTAGCAAAGTACTGTGAACGTACTGTGAAAATCTAAAAAGGTCAAAAGTAAGCCTGAAACATACGGTTTCTTTGATCAGTAGTTGACACAGCCACTCCCACCGACTGGGAGTGGTAACTTTCTATAGATGTTCAGAGAGCAGAGCCACAAACTTATACAAACTCTAATTTGACTATAAAGAAAATATGTTTTAAATGTATTTTTAAACTGCAAAAAAAACCTGCTCAGCTTTGCAGCTAGCCAACAAGTTGATAACAAACCCCAGGCAGCCTGTGTGGATCACTGTATAGAGTTACAAACTGAATCTGAATTATTAGCTTCCCACAACAATATCAACAAAATTTATCCCATTCAAAGGACAACCCCGGTGCCAAAGCACGGGCATTATGGTGTATTGATTCCTGCAAAGCTTTACCAATGTTCTCCTCATATGTAGGTCAATAAGGCTGCAGACTCGCTCAAGTGCAGCTTCAGTCAGATATTTAGGTCACACCCCAATTACAGCGAGGCAGGGAGATGAGCTCTGCAGGGGAAATATCTTTATGGAATACAGCCATTTCTTTGAATGTTATTTTGCAGTTATTTTGAGAGTGAGCCCTGGCAGGGGCTTGAAGCAACAAGCAGCGGTAACAGGAAGATGACAGCTCGGGTGATTGGGTTTGAAAGTGGACCTGTCTAGCCTCTATGCTAATGCTCTGGCTCCTAGACAGTCTTCTGTTGGCGACGCTCTCTGGCGAGCTCCAGTCCTTTTCTTTTGGATGACATCACCATTCATACAGGCATGTCGACATCATTGGGAGAATATGTTTGGGAATCATAACAGCAGCATTAAAGCACAGCTGGCGATTTATACCGTGTGCTTAGTTTGTGTGCACTTAATCTAGACAATTTCTCCATCATATCTGCATATTGTCACTGCTGATAAATACTGATTCCCAAAACAAATCCATGAATCTATCCTGAAACTCACTGTGAGGTTTTACAAGAGGCGAAAGAATGTTGCCGGCCCTATTTTACCTCTCCAGGGGAAGTCCTGGGAGAGTAAGCAGGCTGAATGTAAAGTCAATACCATTCAACATAAGCTCTGCATGTGGTCTGCGTCAGATCAGCCCTGGGAGCGACTCTCAGCAAGGGGGATGGATGGGAGGGCTCATGTGAAATCTTTTGACTACACAAAAGAACTGAAGCAGATATGTTGAAGTCTGTAGTGAAAATGACAAACATGCTACTGCAGGTGCTTAAAAAAAGGGAATAGAACAAATGATAGAGACAGACAGTTGTCAAGGGGAAGGAGGCAGGAGAACAAGCGTTCCTAATTCACAAGATTGTGATTAGCGTGACAGATTTAGTGCATGGTGACAAAAGGGCCTTGCACTAAGTGGGGGGTTTCAGCTCTGTATGTTATTTTAAACTAGCTTATGATGATTACGGCAAAGTGACACTAACTCAACTCCCACATACGCTGCTGGCAAGATTCTCGTGGATGAAGAAATAGTTACTTAATGGTCAAAATAAAATCCCTCTTGCATCATGTACTATGAATAACAAAACGCAATTTCATGCAACCTTATTTTTTAGATAAAAAGTGTACCTTTGAAATGGCCTCATACAAAACAACTTAACAATCATGATATTATGAGTGTTAGAAAACACCTTGTAAACAGTTAATCTAATGTTTTTCACAAGCACAAATGTAGATTTGTTTAAAACTCCTCACATAACTTTCCAGTTGCTTTATAAATTGACCCAGCTGCAGGATCAGGCCCTTCCACAGAAATCCCCTGTGTGGTGTTGTGCATAAATGTGCTGCTACATTAAACAAATAACGCCCTACAAGGAGGCACTTCAACAGGACAACACAATTCTAATGAACTAAAAAGCTCAACCATCAGACTTTCAGAAATTTCATAGGAAATCCTTGGATCATTTACATGTCTCAAAAACAGATTTGAGGAAAGTCCCTTAACACCACAGAGGACCTTTCTGTCAGCTGCTGCTGCCACAATTTGAGCTTTAAAACATGAAATTGGGTATTCCACTCTCAATTAGCTTTTTATTAGGCCACATTTGTAGCATGGTACTAGAGATGGCAAAGTCGGTCTGTTGGTCGATCAACCACTTTTTCTCTAGTGCCACCATGATGTTGACATTTGTGGTTCAGAGTGGAATATCTTGACGATTCGATTGACTGCGTTATATTCAAGGTCCCTATAGCAGTGGCTCTCAAAGTGGATTCTGAAAGCAAAAAGAGGAATTATTTATTTTCGTTATAGTTCCATCCATACAAACAGCTAAAACCAAATATCCTTTTAGATGGGGGACCCTGGGACAAAATCTTATCAAATGGGGGTCCGTGGTCTAATTTGTCAGTTTAGGGGTCCTTAATGTGAAAAAGTTTGAAAACCATTGCCCTAAAAGATAGGGCAATTAACTAATGAATTAACTAAGTAATTATCTAACTTTGGTAAACTGCTGACATTTTCTCTATTGCCATTGTTGAGTCAAATTTGTTCAGCACTTTGGTTCATGATACCAGCAAAACAAACTCACTAAAAACCCACTTTGCTATAGTGCTAATTAGGTAATGTACAGTGCCTTGCGAAAGTATTTGGCCCCCTTGAACTTTTTGACCTTTTGCCACATTGCAGGCTTCAAACATAAAGATATAAAACTGTAATTTTTTGTGAAGAACCAACAACAAGTGGGACACAATCATGAAGTGGAACGAAATTTATTGGATATTTCAAACTTTTTTAACAAATAAAAAACTGAAAAATTGGGCGTGCAAAATTATTCAGCCCCCTTAAGTTAATACTTTGTAGCGCCACCTTTTGCTGCGATTACAGCTGTAAGTCGCTTGGGGTACGTCTCTATCAGTTTTGCACATCGAGAGACTGAAATTTTTGCCCATTCCTCCTTGCAAAGCAGCTCGAGCTCAGTGAGGTTGGATGGAGAGCGTTTGTGAACAGCAGTTTTCAGTTCTTTCCACAGATTCTCGATTGGATTCAGGTCTGGACTTTGACTTGGCCATTCTAACACCTGGATATGTTTATTTGTGAACCATTCCAGTGTAGATTTTGCTTTATGTTTTGGATCATTGTCTTGTTGGAAGACAAATCTCCGTCCCAGTCTCAGGTCTTTTGCAGACTCCGTCAGGTTTTCTTCCAGAATGGTCCTGTATTTGGCTCCATCCATCTTCCCATCAATTTTAACCATCTTCCCTGTCCCTGCTGAAGAAAAGCAGGCCCAAACCATGATTCTGCCACCACCATGTTTGACAGTGGGGATGGTGTGTTCAGGGTGATGAGCTGTGTTGCTTTTACGCCAAACATAACGTTTTGCATTGTTGCCAAAACGTTCGATTTTGGTTTCATCTGACCAGAGCACCTTCTTCCACATGTTTGGTGTGTCTCCCAGGTGGCTTGTGGCAAACTTTAAACGAGACTGTTTATGGATATCTTTAAGAAATGGCTTTCTTCTTGCCACTCTTCCATAAAGGCCAGATTTGTGCAGTATACGACTGATTGTTGTCCTATGGACAGAGTCTCCCACCTCAGCTGTAGATCTCTGCAGTTCATCAAGAGTGATCACGGGCCTCTTGGCTGCATCTCTGATCAGTCTTCTCCTTGTATGAGCTGAAAGTTCAGAGGGACGGCCGGGTCTTCGTGGATTTACAGTGGTCTGATACTCCTTCCATTTCAATATTATCGCTTGCACAGTGCTCCTTGGGATGTTTAAAGCTTGGGAAATCTTTTTGTATCTAAATCCAGCTTTAAACTTCTCCACAACAGTATCTCGGACCTGCCTGGTGTGTTCCTTGTTCTTCATGATGCTCTCTGCGCTTTAAACGGACCTCTGAGACTATCACAGAGCAAGTGCATTTATACGGAGACTTGATTTCACACAGGTGGATTCTATTTATCATCATTAGTCATTTAGGTCAACATTGGATCATGAACTTCTCGAGAGAGTTTGCTGCACTGAAAGTAAAGGGGCTGAATAATTTTGCACGCCCAATATTTCAGTTTTTTATTTGTTAAAAAGGTTTGAAATATCCAATAAATTTCATTCCACTTCATAATTGTGTCTCACTTGTTGTTGATTCTTCACAAAAAATTACAGTTTTATATCTTTATGTTTGAAGCCTGCAATGTGGCAAAAGGTCGAAAAGTTCAAGGGGGCCGAATACTTTCGCAAGGCACTGTACACACGTTAACATGGCCAGATGTGTATCTTTACACCTCAAGTCTATTTTCTTCCGTTTACATGTGTAATTCATTCAGCGTACACACAATAGCACTGAAGCTGCTACCATGCTAACATGGTGTTTTTGCTACACAGGGAGGAAAACATTCTAGTATTAAATCACTATATATTTTTGATTTGGTTTTCACAGCAGACATTTCAACGTATTGTAGGAAAGCACAGGTGTAATTAATGACATTAGCTGATGATTACTCAGTAAGCCATAACGAGGCATGCACAAGACCTTAAACACTGGAATATAGCCTTCATTAAGGCTGTTAATTACACCTGTGCTTTTACTGCTATGACATATTAGAATCATGAAAAATCCCAGTTCTGCTTTCATGGTGCTCTTCTCTAATGTACTTAGAACAGAAAGTTCCCTGTTTTCTCCCTTAGTAAAACAAAAAAAAAAAATCATCTTACAATTTCGAAATGCTGAACTGTCACTCGCCTTCTCTCTTAATCTCTTCACTATTACTCGTTACCATCAGCCACATTGAATATTTTGACTTCTTCTTGCTGAAAAATTCATGTGAGCTTTACTAACAGTGAGTGAAAGCAGAAAATATATCCTCCTCCATAATCTTAAACCTGTTTTTCTAAGGCTTTTTCCCTCTGGCAGAAAAGACACACAAGATGGCTTTCCCAGTGTTATCCCTTAAATCTTCCCCAAGTTATTGCTGGCATTAGTCTGGCTATTTCAGCTGCGATATCAAAGCAACACAATGGACGCGTCAGAACACAATGTCCTATGAAAATGCACAGAGGAAAACCAGAAAGTCTGTAAAAGAGACATAATCAATTCCTTCAGTAGAGGCAGGCCAGAAAAGGTCTTTAAAAAGCTAAATTACATCATGTGGTTCTAATGAGCGACGATTATCTGGATTTCTAACAACCAGACCTGTGTATCACACACAGTGAAGGATGTGTCGATAGCAGATAATTACATGGTTTACACTACATCACACACACACACATACATACACACAAGCAAGTGTGTCTGCTTCAGGAGGTGATTTTCACAAAAGGAATGTATGATGTCATTGTGTAAAACCATAGACTGGAAAATACAAGACCAAGCCCTTAAAATTAGCGAGCAGTCAACAACGCGACAAGGGGAGGGCGGGGTTTCCTGATGAACACTCCCATGGTTTTTTTTTTCCAATTCTGCTGATACCGTGGAAACTTCAAAGAAGTCAGAAAACAAGGAGAGGGAAAAGGGATCTGTTTTGTTTTCCCTCTGTCTGCTACTAGGTGACTTGGCAGATGGCCAGGGAAAGGAAACCAGAAGTCTGCAGTGCAGGAGGCAGCGCCTCATCACCACCTGATGTACTGATCTTATCTGCTGACACCTGGTCAGTCAGCAGCAGCAATGTGGCAATCAGTGTTACAGATCAAATGTCTAAGGCCCCATCTACACTTCTCCGTTTTAGTCTGGATAGGAGGTGCAAACTAAGCAAAAAGTCTCCTTTTAAAACAAAAACACAGTGGTGTGGATGGGGCCTAAGCACTGTTACCAGACTGTCATACAAACGGTATAATCATGTGTTTGTAATGTCTGTAATTATGTCAACATTGTGTGCTAACTGCAGAAGGAACTATTCCCCTTTTCCCCCCAATTTCTCTTCCAAAAAACAACATTAAATTCATGTAAATAGTAGACTTCACGTGTGCCTATGGGATTTTACTTTAGAAATACTGACTTAGATATATTTCATTTATCTATTGTGATTAGCATTGTCTCCTCACAGCAAGAAGGTTGTGGGTTTGAACGCACCGGCCTCCCACGGCTTTTCTGCATGGAGTTTGCATGTTCTGGTGCAAATGCAAGTGTGAATAGTAGTCTGTCTCTGTGTGTCACAGCCCTGTGATGAATACCGACCTGTCCAGGATGTACCCTGCCTCTCGTCCAGTGTTAGGTGGGATTGACTCCAGTCCCCCGCAAAACTCTAAGACTCTAGAGATATTTAACTGTTTAGTTTTTGCCCAAAAACGGTCAAATCACTATTTAGTATGTGTGTAACTGTAAATTGTAAAATCTTCTTCATGTCATTACACCCCCAAATCCCCAGAAATGTTACAGAGGACAGTACCTCAGTGCCCTAAATGGTAAAAAGCCTATATTACTACTGAAAGGTGAGAGGTGAGTGACACAGCACAAACAGAAAACACTGAGATGCAGAGACTCAAAGAAACTATTCCAAGGAGCTTTGAAGCTTTTTCTTAGGCTGCCCTAACATATGGCGCTTTTCCACTACCAGTACCAGCTCAACTCGCCTCGCCTCAACTCGACTCTACTCGGCCCTGCTCCGTTTTCCATTGCAGATAGTACCCAGAGATAGTAGCCCTGGTCGTCATAGCGACACCACACACAACTGCCGCGAGGTCATGTTCAATGCGACACACACACCAGCGATCCACACAGCTTTCTCTTTATTTAAGTTAAACGTTTCAACATTCCTCAGAATGTAAAGACAGATAAGCGGTATGAAAACCTTACAGCTGTGTTTTTCTCTGCCGTTGTTGCTGCAGCGGTCTGTGTGACGGCGGGACCAGAGGGCTCTGTGAGCGGGCGGCTGGCCGGCCTCACACGCTCCTCCCGCGGGTTGGTACTGATTTCTTTTTTTTAAATTTATTAATATTATTATTATTTTTTATTTTTTTATTTTTTTAAATCAATAATTTTTTTTTATTTTTTGTCTATTAATATACACACACACACACGTTTACAGTATTATCTATTTATTTTATTTTAATGTTTAATATATTATTATAATAACAAACATGTTACTGTTTCATTTATTTATGTTATTTTAATTTTGTATATTTTTTTATTTTTTTAACACACACACGCTTACTGTTTTATTTATTTATTTTATTTTTAATATATTTTTATTTTTTTTAACACACACAAAAACACATACGCTTTAATTACTTTACACTTTAATTACTTGTTCAATGAAATGTATGGGGTTGATTGTTCTTATGTAGTTTGTATAAAGCTTTGGCAATATTGTTGTTATACATTCATGCCAATAAAGCTAATTTGAATTTAACTGAATTTAATTGAATAGTGATGATTCTCTCTGACCAATCAGTAGTCTGCCATGTTTTCACGTCATATTTTAGCATCGCCTCTGCTCGCTTGGAACCTCGGCGGAAGCAGGTACAGGTACTTTTCCACAATGGAAAACCAAACAAAGGCGAGGCGAGTTGAGCCGAGTTGTGCTGGTACTATGCAGTGGAAAAGGGGCTATACTTACTTTTATTTGGAACTTATCCATATGTGCCTCTCCCATGCAACGACTAATAACATCTCCTTGACCAGCAAGTCCCCATTGTTCATTTAAAGACACGATCCCTCAGCGGCTTCCCACCTGAGAACACAACCAATTGAAAAGCACACAGCCAAGCTTGTTAATGGCAACCGAATCCCTGTCTATGCAGTAGTGGGTGCCAAATGTTCCTTTTGTGTTACCCCCGGGTGCTCCGAGGGTTGATGCTTGCCAAAGAAATGTAACGTTTTTGAGACATTATGTGTTTTCTGTAAATGCCTTCAGATGAGATTTTCTGTAGGTCTATGAAGTGCCTTACCGCCGAGGGAAGGTAACCCCACCTATCATTAGAAATGTAAATATGACACGGAGAGCACTCTCAATTACAGAAAGGGGGAAATGTTGTGCGGAGAAACCACTGGAGGCCTCGTTCAATCATCGTCCTATTTCAGCACCTCCCGCATGCTGCATTGAAATAGTGTGTGACATTCAAAATAAGTCATAGTGACTACCTTGATGATAGTAACTGGTGATTATTGAAATGTGAGCCTGCCAATTCATGCAGAGGGTGGCAGACCAACCGGGCAGCAGAACTACTGTGTTAAACAATTTCCTTATGATGAGATTACTCCCCATTCATTATTCACACACACACACACACACACACACACACACACACACACACACACACACACACACACACAGCCAGAGAGCACCCTCTGATTCATTTGATGCTTCTCTGTTCACACAGATCAAAGGGAGCAGACCTGATCGTCCATACATTAGGACAAAACAAGCGCCTCCACAGACGGGCCTCCAGCATGAATGCATTACAAGGTTAGTTATTTTAATTGACTCTTCAGCAGCACCACCTTTCACCTCCTTTCAATATCCCATTCAGTCAAAAGAGGTTACGATTTTAGGGAGCTGCTCTGCACTCTGAGTTATCATGATTTCACCCTGCTAGCTCTCAATACTTTGTCAAATGAATTGCAACTCTGCGGTTTTGGCTGGGAAACTAGACACACAAGTAGCAAAAAATCAAAAAAATCTAAGCTAAGTGATTATTTAGTCTTTTCTCCACGGTATCGATATCAGGCCTCTTATCTTTCTGTCAGTCATGACAGCTGACTGAGGGACAGCAGTCTGCAAAAGACCACAGGGAAAGCATGCCTTAAATGGTGAGTCAGCAGCTTGCAGCCAGGTGCTCTGGGTGTCCAAAGGACACAGTCAACAAGAGGTCATTGAAGTGCAGAGCTTAAATTACATAATCAAAGTTTGTTTTAAGCTTTAAATATATTTTCAGTGTGTGACTCTGTGTGCTGCTGACTTGCGTGTGGAAATTTTATGTGATTGCAGAATCCTTTATTTTATTAGTGAGTTTTTGTAGAGAAATGTGTTCAAAAGAAAACTATGCAGTTGTGTTGCTTTCAGCCCATTCATCTCACTGTTCCTGGGTCAGATCCATGCGGATGAGGATGAGGGGAGAGTATCAGCAAATATTGATGTTTGCCACGGTCTCTTTTTTTTTGTACCAGTGCTGAAAGTTGCCAAAGCTGGAAATGTATCTCTATATGGTGCCTTTGAAAACCATATATTATGTCATTAATGAGTAAGTAAATCAACCGTAAACATATCATAAATAATAACATGTACAGAATTGTATTGTGTGAGATACACTCATCAGATCTGACTGTGAATAAGTCAGAAAGTTTGGTCCTTTTTCTCTCTATTCCTAGCAGTTACGGTCAAGGATAGTTGGAGCCTATTCCAGCATGCTTTAGACAAAAAGTCAAGTCAAGGAAGCACCCTGGACAGGTGGCCAATGTGTTGATGCAGTTGGGGGTGTCAATGCAGAGGGCTACGGCAAAACAAAGAAGAAAAAAAGCCAGTGTTGTCCAGAAAAAATGTTGAACCTGGCTCAGCTCTCATTGGCAGCGCTCATTCTCATGTGGAAGGCGCTGCATTGACAAATCAAATATGTTTTAAAATCCTCATGCAACCTTTAGGGTTATAAAATGCTGTGCAGTGTTTCGGTATCTGATTAGGCTTCAGATGCATTCATCTGCTACTCAAACTAGACAACAGCAGCGCAGCCCTTTGCTTTTTTTTAACGCAGGGCTGTTTTCAGTCTGAGCACCCGCTCACAAATAGACAAACACATTCACACCTAAAGGCAACAAGTCTTCAGACTGTGAGAGGAAGCTGGAGCAACTGAAAGACACCCAGACAAACTCAAAAAGACAAGAGAACCCAGCAGCGTCTAGCAGTGAGGCAATCAAAGTCTCAAATATGGACGCTTTAATTTGTAAATTTGTATGGTGGGGTTGTGTTGTCGAGAATAACATGCTATTAGAACCGAATCTATAAAATGTATAAATTGCAATATAATGTTGGTACTGTTAGAGACTCACACTATTCCAGGTTGCACTTGTGTTTAAATAGACACAAGCACAGGAACTTACCTTCCCTCCGCTCTGAGCTTTTGCTGAGGACTGCAGAGGGACGCCTGCCATCTCTGGGTGGTCCCGTTCTCCCGCCACCTCTCTACACAGTGTCTAACACTTGTGTGACATTCCTCACAGGGGTTACCACAGGGCCTGTCCTTTCTCATTGATGTTTGGGAGATTTTAAGAATTTTTATTGTGCTCCATTGGTCTTCCTGCTCTTCAAACAATAGGTAGCATGGAAAGGAATGCACGTATCATTAAAGGGTCGGTTCACCCACATTAAAAGAAAACATATTTTTGCACTTACCCTCACAATAGCTGGCGGCATCTAGCCAAACGGATAGTTTCAGGTTTACTCAGGTTTAGAGATATTGTCTGGTGGGACTACTGACACCACCCTGATACTATGGATATGAATGGAATTTGCGGACCTCAAAGCGCCGACTACTACTTCATTAGAAGAAAATATTCCAGATGAACCCCAAGTTCCCAAGTATTATTCCTGGAAAGACACATTGCTGCTGATTGTTGAGCACCACAAGTGAAATTCCATTCACTGTATTATATTGAATTACACAAAAGCCAGTTTCAAAATGTGAAACTTGTTCAACAGGAAACTACTGATCACTACAGCAGCCAAATATGATGTGTGAAATGGAAGTGCCCAAAATACTACAACTCAGTCTGCTTGATATAACTTTTTTTTTTAATTTCTGACCTCAAAAGACAGGAACTTCTGCACACAATAAATGTCAACTGATGTTTATAGAGACTTCCGGACTTCTACTGATGTTTTACAGTTTTCATATTCTTACCAGAGCAGATGCATGTTGATTGTCTGCCTGGCAAAGACATGTGTGCTGAGTTTCTCATCTGATGCCAGTGACAGCAAACCCCTCAAGGAGAACAAAAAGCATTCTTCCAAAAATGAATATAGTTAGACCTCAGATTCCTAAAACCCTTTATGCTTTTTATATCAGATTGAAGCAATTTTTATTTTCCTTAGAAGATCGACACTCACTAGCACTTCCAACCATCCTCCCTTTGTCTTTGTGCCTCCGCGGGATTTTGGCGCTGAGTACGAGGCGCGAGGGCAGGAGGAGCCCCACTTGGCACGAGGGGAGGATGATTCCCGAGCAGCCTGTCGACTTCACTCCCTAATGCTCTTTCGCCTGCCCCACTGACTGAGTTTTTAATAAATGATGAGATGTGGTATAAATAAACCACAAGGCAGTGCAACTGCCAAAAGGCAGAGAGAGATACTAAGGTAACACACAAGAGGTGATAAATAAGTCAACAAGGACTCATTTGCAGTACTTGGTTTCTATCACTGTCATTAGGGCACTAAGTTAGACTGGATTTGAGAGAAAGTCAAGTTGTGCACCGCTTTCTAAATTTCTAAATATATCTCAAAGGGCAAGAGCTTGGCTTTTTTCTCTTTAGCGTGCGTCTTTCAATTCAACCCCGATTTACATTGGCTTTATTGATATAATTTATATTCCTAAATATGAGATTTTTATTTCAGTACATTAAAATAGTTACTGTATGTGATGCAGGATAACATTTGATTGTAACAACTGTGAGATATCAACCATAAAGGGTCTTGTTTAATATAAAATAAAGGTTTATAATTAGCGATCCACTGCACAGTATTACGTCCGTGTGTATTAACTCATACAGTTTTTTCTGCACTTACATGAACTTCACGGTTATTATATTATTGCAACAAGTAGAATGCAAGTATAAAAAACTGTTCTGTAATCATTTTACTATAAACTCTGGCTAGTATAATTTGGCAAATGGAATATTTGATAAAACCTACTTTATATTTACACAAATGTGCTGTAAAAATTTGTTTTTAAATTTAATGTAAAAATGGACACTAATAATTGCTAATGGTTGACAAGCCTGCATGGTTTCATCAACAGCAGGACACTGATTCATATGTCAAGATGTGGGGAAATCATAACAACAGCGCTGACCTCTTTATCTTTAGCCAACTGTTGGGGAAACAGTGGTGTTTTGCAACAGAATATCAGCCTATATTCCAACTCTGTCACTGCCACTTTTGCTCCACTTATGGTCTGCAGATAAAGACAAACCTTGTCCTAGATTCTGCAAGAGCTCAAGCTGGCACAGAGCAAACTTTCAAACTAGGTGAAATACTCGGTTGACTTTTTTTTCACGGGAAAAGTCCATGGAACAACAGCTAAGCTGCTTCACCCTTCTCCCATCTGGCCGTAGATACAGACAGCTACTCTACAAAAAGGCACGCTTTGGAAAAAGTTTTTGCCCTGCACTATAAGAGCGTTAAACTCACAGACAAGTTAATGATGTCACTCCTGTGTTATATGTGTATATATGTGTACATTGTCTGTATATGCGTACTATATGTAGTTTGTGTGTTAGTTTCCTCCACTGAGGACAATAAAGAATGAATCTGAATCTGTAATGCTAAAACCTCCAAATAAGTATCAAGCAATGTATTTTGCAGAATCTTAAATCACTTTGAATAAAGCTACATTTTTGAACAGTGCAGGGCAGACAGACTCCAAAACAAACACAACCCTGAAAAACAATCAGCTTATCAAGTGTTTAAGGCTCATGTGTAGCTAACAATTTCCTCCTTCACATCCAGCAAACACAGAGCAACACCCACTGGAGTTTGTTAGTGTGTGAGCCACAGAATGAATGCAAATCCAATATTCATTCATTGTGTTCATTCATTTTTTGTTGAATTGCTATTAACAAAAACAGCTCTTTCAAAGTATCACAACAAAAAAAAAATATCCAGAAAACCATTAAGCTAAATCTGTCCAGATTGGTCACTTTGATTAGAAAAAGGTAGACAAAGCCAAAGGCAGAGATGAATCGGGGTGGAGTTACGAAAGGCTGAAAGGTTGTAAATTACGCAGCATATCAGGATCCCGCGTTAGTCAATGGAGCTGGAATGATGAAAAGAATGATGAAAGGCAGGGGTGAAAAGCTGAAAAGAGGTGGGGTGCTGTTTAAAATGTCCTCCGTTTCATCAAAGTGATTTTTGGGGGTACTTAGCAGCTTTCATATTAAAATGATTAAGGTCTCTTTGAAAAACTAAGAGCTGGTGTGGCTGTAGTCGGTGGGAGGCCTGGAATAAAAGGTTCTTGTGGTAAGAGAAGAATGAGGCTTAAATACCTTGAAGGGTAACGGACTACGTGGCAGATTTTGGTCTTTTTGGTGCTGCTCATGCTCACTTTCAGGTAGCTTCTGTTTCATGTTTCTGCAACAAGGAGAATTAA
The DNA here is from genome assembly GCF_021292245.1 of Micropterus dolomieu. Classification (NCBI taxonomy): domain Eukaryota; kingdom Metazoa; phylum Chordata; class Actinopteri; order Centrarchiformes; family Centrarchidae; genus Micropterus; species Micropterus dolomieu. Next base: position 36,918,345 of record NC_060150.1, on the reverse strand, counting down.
ATGTCATAAAATGGACAAACTACTATAAATGTTAGATTTTTCTTCTCTTTCATGTGTGTCCCTGTGGATAGCTGCATCTGTCATTACCTTTATGGCTGTAAGCAACAGATACACAAAACACAATCCTGCTATCACAAAGCTTGTTTCTCCAACAGATAGTCAACACAAAGCAAACAGGTGAGGACTGTCTGTTCTTGACATCCTCAGGGGCACGCATAGCTCAAATAATCTCTGACTGGAACATAGAGTAAGAACCTGTTCCGCATTTCATGGGGCTGCAACCTAAAACCGCAATCAAATAACAGAGACAAAGAGAGATTACTCATTTCTGCGTCTCTTGAGGACAAACTGTGCATATTAGCAAACACAACAGTCAGCCACATTATAAATTGTTAGACTCACTTTGCAGTAAATGCAACAGAGGAGCAAATATTGATCAATTGATTAGAGTCTGAATGTGACTTTGCTCGGTTGAATGTTAATGGAAGCGAGCAGATGCCTGGAGAGGCACTGGATACAAAAAAAACAACAGCTCTCCGTTTTGTCTGGATTAAGGGCTTGTGTCACAAAATCACTGACTTAAGTGAACAGGAGAGGGGTCATGGCCTCTGCAGGGGCAGATACAGTCTATTTTTTTTTTTTTGGGACTTGAGATTGCAACTGGACAACAGATTTTTGGTAAGCCACGTGGAAATAAAAGGTCAGCGTGTTCCCCAGAAATGCTGTTAAAAGATCACGCTGTCTTAAAATGCAAATCAAATGCAGTGCTCGCTCCACAAAACATGACAGAATGTTCTCTTCCCACTGCAAAAAGGATTATAGGACAACTAGAAGTAGTAGGGAGTAGGTTAATATTGAGATATAGCCCGGTGGAAAGTGAAAGCATTGCGGTCAGGGTGTTAGGTAGGCGTACAGAAAATGGTCTATAATTCAACAGCCTGAAGCCAACTGCCAACTCAAGCTGAGAGGCGGCCGAAAGGCTTAAAATTTTTCTCTTTTCCCACTGCCTTTTATTCAATTACATTTCGGACTATTCATTTAAATCATATATTACACCTTAACTGCACTGTAACTTTTACATTTTTACAATTTTTACATTTAGTTTATTTTTATTTATACTTATTTAAACTTAAACTGTTAAAATCCTATTTGCATGTCTTTTTATGGTGATGTAAAGCTTTTTAAATTGCCTTAAAAGATGCCATGCCTTGATTTACCTTGAGAAGTTGAGAACGAGTACTGTCTCGTAATTCTTTTCCCTTTTGACCACAACCTTAAATTAACCAAACCATAGCATGCCCAACACAAGAAATAGTTACATAATCTAATTTGTGATGGAGAGAAGCACTGTTTACATTATTTTTAGTTTACAGCATTTCATCCGTGCATCAGAGTTTGTGATGATTTGTCAATTATTGTACAGGGCTGTGTAGGAAAGGGTGTGATGATACTGTCAACAAATATTCCCATGAACCCAACAAGCTCAGCAGCCACCCACACGCACGTATCTGGGGGATATGATGTTGCTAACAGGGAGGCTACAAATTTGCCACCCAGTCGCCAGATCACTGGAAGCTGAACTCTGGCTGCTGCAGCTCGAGGGGCGATGCGCAGCATGTCATAAAGCTCTGGGAACCAGAGAGCTGCACGTTGTCCTCACCTCACAGACATGCACTCTCTCCCAGGGAGACAGAGTCAGTCAATCACTCCTAGCAACTAGGGCGCCTTATCCTCAGCTCACCCTCTCCGGTTGGACGTTGGCTCATCTGGCTTTAGCATCACAGGAGCAGAAACATGGGGTCCCGTCCTCAAATCACACTGACAGGAGGTAACACCGGGACAGAGAGAAAACATTGTCTGCACTTGTTACTGCTTGGAGCAGCAAAACAGCTGCCGTCACTTCATTGTTAAACAGATTTCCTAATTTTGGTCACACATGCAGCTAATTATGTAATTTTTGCCTCCTTTTCTTCAGTATTTAAAAATAAAGGTACGAAAACAAAGTTGTCAGCCATAGTTCTTTGGCTCAGCTTTACCATATCTTATTGCTGATGATAATACAACTAAAACCCTTAATTTAACCGTATAACCCCTGTTAATCATAATGTGACCCATGCTACACTGTTCCTCGGGGTCATCAATAAATCAGACTTTTCTCTTCAAAATTTCAAGACGGGTCTGAGACAGAAATGAATTCCCGACTAAAATGGAGCCATTTGTGCCTCCACCAGAAATCAATTCATTTTCACCGTTCAGTGGAAAAGCAGAAAAAGGAATGAGAAAAAAAAAGTGTCTTAACATCTCATCTCTACTTCTTTTCCACAGAGAGCCTCTGCATTGTCTAGAGACGGCGCAGAAATCTTCTACCGAGGCTTATTAATTCACTACTCTCATCTCCCCGAGCTGGCTATCATTACAGCCCTATATATAGCGTCGAGCAGGGAATAGTGAGGGATGCACACACACATTAACATTAATGACTTTAGGCTCTGCTCATGAGCCGCGTGTGCTCACAGACGCGCTCACACACGCAACTGTGAGAAAAAAAAAAATGAACCGGCATAAAATAAACACTCCTTTGTTTACAAACAAAAGAAAGACCGGTTTTCTCTGCACTACTATATATCACTGCATCAAGTTAATGTTGTGTCTCTGGTTTCATTGCTGAATGTGCGTCAGGTATGGCTGCAGGCAAGAGAAGAGTCTAATCCGGGATCTTCAGTAGGTTGTTCGAGTGCAAGCTCCTACTGAGTTTGCTAATGAACAATCATCAGTGCCTCCCCCAGTGGCTGCTGTAAAGGACTAGTGCACGGCTGTATTGTGAAAGCAGGGATTATATTGTGTTGGCCCTTCCTCAGTAATTCTACCCCGATATCAGCAGGAGTCTACACAGCCCATTACATCTTCCACATTTTGTTAATCAGGATCTAATGTCCAATATTGCAACCACACCGCTCTGGGTTTTGTGCACAGGTCTGAGCACATCTTTCTGAACAGAATCCTGCAGGATACAGTTGACAGAGAGAGACAGTGCTGAGGCTACTAAGTTCTTCCTCCCCTGCAGCACCCCCAGCTGCCCCTCCTCGAGCTCCATCCTGGGTGGCTCAGTAGTGGGGTAGCAGATGGTGCTTAGGGGGAGAGAGCATGCACACATCCTCCTGTCCCCCTGCATGAGCCTTGGGGGCTCTTTGCAGCTCGACAGGGGCAATCCAGTGGGCTTCCACCCAGCAGCAGCAGAATGTGACCCCACTCTTTCTCTTGCACCGCGCTTATGCCTGAACATGGTAAGCCACGCATAAACCAAAGACAAGGCCAATGCCATTCTCCACTGCAAACTCTCTCTCTGTCTCTCTCACACACACGCACACACACACACACACACACACATTCTGCTAGGATGGGTCGATTCTCCACTATTTCCTCCCATCGAGGATCCATTAAGTGTCTTGTGCATGAATGTTGTTTGCACGTTACATTAGCTGACAGCGGGATGAATGATTTATTCGGGGGTCTTTTCAATTGTCAGAGATGGATGGCATCAATAGGGGTTTTGTCCTTGCTGATGAATCAGGCGTTTTGCCACTTTAGACAAATCTATCCTCACGCTGTTGCACAAGCACACCCTGAGAAAGGACTCCAGGGTCCTCCTCTGTCTATTTGGAAAACGGACAAAAAAACGAGGGAGAAACAGGTGAGAAGAGGGAAAGTGTTAAGCAGATGGAGACAAGAAGCATACTGCAGTGTCTATACCCTAAGCCCTGCTCCCCTTCAGTCTCTTTGATATCTTTATGCAAATATGAGCTGGCTGATTTGGGAGTATGGAGAGGATTAATAGCTCTCTCTATGGACTTGGTGTAACATAGTAGCAGAGGATTGTGGGTCAGGGCGCTGAGACCCCCGGGGCGCAGTGGGCATCAGCTGCCATTCTCCAGGTATGAATGCACAGGAAAAGCTGTGCCCAGTCTAACACCTGGATACAAACCCTTCAACATTGTATGTATTTTTATATTTACTGGAAAATATGTTTACCAAGCCAAATTCTTTTACCCACTAATAATTTATTTATTCTCTTATTTTATGGTCTCAAAGATATCAGTTCGGCACATGTGTCCCCCCCCTCTGGAATTAGCTGATAAATTAGCCTGGAAGCATTATATGCATTTGAATAAGCACCCATTTAGATTATTTAGCCATGGGAATACTAAAATAACAAACAATGGTAAACAATTAATGGGGAGATAAAGAACCAATTAATCAAAATGAATGAAGGGAGATGAAAATGGTGCATCACTTGAGGAGTAATATGATTTAAGCATGCAGGTTTTGATTAAATCTGCATTATTCTACAGTGAGCCTGCCGCATATTAGACAGTGGGATATTGCAGTGGGGAATGAGTGCTGTGAAATAGGCACAATAGGCTGAGCTTGTTGTTTTCCTGGAGCCATGCTGCATGCTCTCATGTCAGCCTCACTCACTGCCGGCAATGACCAAATCCATCATGACATGTGGACAACAAAGAGCTACAAGAATGCCTGCCTTAGATGCACACACACCACACTGCGTCTTAGAAGGCAGCGCGCAGTGCACTATCTCCCCAGAACACAAGCCTATCCCCGTGCACAGGGAGCATTACATGTCACAAAACACAGTGAAATCTTTAAGCACCGTATCCAAACGAAAAAGCCCTGTCAAATAGCTCTACTCGACATGAAATACAGTAGAGCGGTTGATGGTGCCAGAGCGGAACTAGTCAGTGCAGGGAATTGTCCAGATAAAGCTTTCTGGTAGAAAATTGGGAGAGTCCAGTCATCAGTATGTTCCAGGCAATTCTTTAAATTAGCACGAGATTAGGGAGTGCATGGTGATTAAGCTCATTTGAAGTATTGAGGATCCGTCTGGGCATTGGCAACAGCCACACTTTAATTAATCTGGTAATGGATGAGAAAAATAAGCACTCTTACGCACATATCAGCATTTTGCTGAACAGGAGGAAGTAGAGGAGATGGGGGGAGGAGGGGGTGTGTGGGGGTGGGGTGGGAGGCTTTTTAATGGCAGACAGAGAGTGAAATGGAGCATGTTGCCTACAGAGAAATTAGCACTGAGTGTAGCCTGATGAATGCACCATTGTATCTATGTTATAATGGAAAAAAGAGATTGTATGATGTTTTTTTTTTTATCACTTTTGCCCTTGTCTGGGAGTTTTCCCTGGAAACAAGGGATGTGAAAGTATTTCAGATCATGCAAAGAAGGGCTGCGGCGCCACATTAACAGTGAGAATTGTACAGTGTGTGAGAGACAGCAGTGAGGGTATAACACTTTTCACTCTTTGTTCTGTTTGTTATTAATGACCTGAGTCAAACACTGTGACTGACCCACACATGACACACGCAGACTCGATTGCTCATTTAACCCTGTTCCACCAGTGTGACGCAGTGACACTTTTTGTGACAGATGTCTGTACTCGCTAGTTGAGTCATATATTTTAAAGGGCTTAAAAATAGCAAAATAGCTGTGTGTGTGTGTGTGTGTGTGTGCGTGTGTGCGTGTGTGTGTGTGTGTGTGTGTGTGTGTGTGTGCGTGTATACGTATGCACCGCACCAGACAGCAACAAAGGTAAAATTTAGTCACACAGTCCCTGAACCATCCTGGTGCTTGTTGAATAATTGAACCCTGGGAAAAGAGCCCTGGAAGAGGTTAAGAGAGGCTGAGTTGTTCCTGCTTGGTGGTCGCGAGTCTGCCAGCAGAAAGGCTTCTCACTCAGGACTGTCCCAGGAGTGGACTTCTTCGCCTAATTAGGCTTACGCCCCTTTAACATTTAATAACGGCCGGCTGGATCTTCAGTTGAATACTTAATCCAAGTCGATGCTGAGGGATTTCACAAAGATTATCAGGATTATGAGACAAAAGACTGTCCCTTCCTGTTTGAAATTCCCCTCAAATATTTTACAAATGTATTAGCTATCTGAATGACAAATTCCCAACTCCCACCACACGGTCAGTTGATAAACTAGAATCATAAATTACAGACATTTTCAGTTTTTCTCTGTTATGCTATAGGAGCTCGTTTTTTTCTCAGACAGAACAGATGCACGCGCTGCGGCATGCAGCAGGACCAATCTGCGCCAGTGCCATCACTCTACACTGAGCCCCGGATAGTATAATAAGCAGTAAATGAGAGATCTTCTGAAAGCCTCTATTAAAGAGCCTAATCACATATGGGGAGGTCAGTGGACCATCTGGTGACTGACTGTTATCTTGGACAGCTCCCACCATACCTGAACATCAGCATACTGAAGGCATTCCCCGGCTGCACTAATTCAAAATAAATCCACTCCGTAAACAGAAAAATTAGGAAGTTCATGAAGAGGAAGTGCTTGTCAGAATATCAAAGATACAGATAAATATAAACCTCAAAGGACCAATATGTATAAATGAATAGCTTTTTGTGTTAAATATCTGAATGGATCAGCTGCTCGCAGCACTCAAACGTGGCCTTACTCGTGTGCGGCAAGATTTTTAATAAAGAATGTCATTCCTCGGCTCAGTATACATTAAGACATGCCACTGTCTATTTACCACCTCTGACATCCCCCACAGGACATGCAGTCCTTGTCGGCTTTGCTCCGAACCAACTTCATTGCATGAAAAACAGATAATGCTAGCGTGGCCTACTTATTTCCCCCTGCCCTTCCCTGTGTGTGTAATAAGTAGTGATGGCATGTCCTCTTAAGGGAATGTAACTCTGAATGTGAGGAGGCCCTGTAGAGGAAGGGTCAGTGAGAGGGGGGAGATGAGGACACTGGCTCTCATCAGAGAAGCTAAGAATTGAGCTCCCAAAACAGATTCAGAGTGACAATTAGAGGTAGGCAACGTGGCAATATACTTAATACTGTTTATACCAAGATAGTTATGCCATTAATTTCTCTAGTTGTATTGGACAGTTGTGGGCAATCAATAATCACGACTGCTTTATGGCTATATTGGATGATTTTATGTTTTTAATTCACTGGATTAGCCAAAAATCATATAAAAACACATACCCCATGGGCTTATTGTCAATTAGGAAAACAAGTGCAAGGACTTTATTTAGTATGTAGGATTCTCAGACAGGAAATAGCACAAATTAAAGTGGCACTATGTAAAGTTTGAAAAAGAGATAACAGTCTAATTAAAAATGAAAAGTTGAATTCACAGTGACAACATTATGGAAAGGATCCCTTTTTTAAAGAGTACGATCCTTATCGTTAAACCAGAATCAATTGCTATTTTGCACTCGTCAAAGCCACCAGACTCCATTGACAAAAGCAATAATTTAACCACACAGAGTTTCTGGTCTACCACTTTTATTGTTACAAAATGTACCCTTTAAGGTTTTGCTGCAACAGCCTCACTTACTCTGGTATGCCCCTGAACAGTAGCTGATGGTGGCTAATATTAGCTAACGTTAGCAAAGTTTAGGTGCATATTTATGTAAATGACATTACTGAGCCAGGCTGGTGACTTCATGAGTCCTCTCTTCTTGTGCTAGTGTTACACTACATCTTCATCTTTATCATAATCCCAATCAACTGTGGCCACAGTGGCTGCTGTGCATCAAAAGTTACAGTCTCACTTAAAAGCAAGACTGTGTAACTTTTGTTGAACAGCAGCCAGTCTGGCCACAAATAAGTATGGAATGATAGTAAATACTACAACACAGTGTAACAGTAGCAGAAGCAGAGAAGAGAATAAAATCAGCAAAGTGACTCGGGACAGAATTTCCTCTCAGGGATCAATCAACGTATTTCTGATTCTGATTTCTGGGAATGTCAATTAGTAATATTACAATGAAGGTTAGCTAACATTAGCCACCTTAAGCTATCATTCATACCAGACAAAGTATGTAGTGGCTAAACTTTTGATTGAACATAAGTTGAACAGTGTGATTTATTGCTTATAATTTCAACTTTTAACTTGTGAGAGAAGTATTTATTTTATCTTTCAAAATTGACAGTCTTGCTTTTCAAGGGACATTTTTATTAAAGCCACATGTATGCTCTTACGATAGAAAGTTATGTCAGGTGAGCTACATTTCAGTAAATTACCTATGTTAAATCAATCAAATGGCTCTGGATAGGACAGCTACTCGCTCAACATATAGGATTTTGTCTACTGACCCACACTGCCTGGGCCACTTACATACCAAGCCTGTGGTGTAAAACAAGTACATGTCCTATGAACTAGCTGCTGTGAATTACATTTCTGTTATGGTGTGCATCTGAGCTGTCTCCTTCGTACCATATGATCGTGAATTATAAGCAGGATTTTGATCTGGCTAAGGAGATGCATGTCTTAACGGTTGCATTTAGCAGTTCAGGATGCCATTCACCTCCTGCTGGGACCAAGGCATCTTAATTCAGAATGTGGATCTCAGTCAGCAAGTGAATGCTGGTCTAATCAGCCAGCCATATGTCCTCCTATCTCCTGGTTGATTAAGGTTTCCTCTCTCCCCCTCACTGATTGCTGTATGGTTTTATAAATCATATCCCCTTTGAAAAATGCTAATGATATGGTAATGCAGTTTCCAAACTGCTGTCCAGCCAGATAAAGGCTTCCAGCTCACCTGACCCTCATACTAAATTCCTGCCCGCGTTAGAGAAAAGAAAACAGGAGTTACTGTCAGTTCTGAGAAAACCCAGTCTCTCTTTCTCATTTTATTTTTCAGAAATCTGCTGCCCTTGTCCTCCCACAGAGTCCATCTGTGTAGCCGGGTTAGTCAAACGAAGTCCATGCAGATCCCTCAATCCCCCTCGTTCTCTTTGTGGGTCACAGAATCACTTTGACTGTGCCAGTCAAGAGCAAGAGGAGAATCAGTTACCAGATCTCGGTCAAATAACAGACACCATTAACAACAGCAGCCTAGTACAAATACCCCTACACACAGCCTGTTTTAGATTTTGTTTCACATGTTACAAAATCTCCAATACTGTGGAACCAGGCGATGAATTAAGGTCATGACCGTTTACCTTGTTATCATGTGATTTTGTACCGCAGCAAGCGAATAAACTGCAGTAACGCCTTAATGCAGCTAAAGCCTCAATGGAACCAGCCACTGTGCAGGAAGAGTTCATCCCATTTCAGCAGCTGATGAACATCTGTTCAGCATTAGTGGTTACTGCTTTGTGGTCCATGGTCCTGTGGGTGCAGTGCAGGGCTCAACGGATACTGTCGAATCTTCAGGTGCAGCATGCTTCTGTTCAGAGGTAAAAACAGAGAGGAAAAAGAAGAGGAAGAAGACGTTTCCTGTTTGTCTCATATGAAATCCACAGTAAATTAATGAAACCTGTCACGGGTTTAAAACATAAATGCAGACATTTTTTGTAATATTTATACATTTGTGTCTTTTTGAAAAGCGACAAGCAACTAAGTGTATTGGTTTAGAGTCAATGTGCATTGTGCCTCTAAGCTGCTATATAATTAGTCATTTCCTATAAAACAATACAATGTAAGTCAGCAATGTAAGTTTTGATCAACTAATTTCATGCAAACATGTTCTATACAATGTGACAAGATTGCATAATTCTAATCAATCACCACATTCTACAGATAGAGTACATCATGGCATTTAATTGATGCTTCCTACAAAAGTTCTTGAAGGCAAGTCCCGCCACTTGGCAGGCATCTTGGTAACGACTCTGGGCAGTTATTTCAGACTAACAAGACAAGACCCCAATCTGAATGAATGGGGAGAGAGCCACAACTGCACTTTCAGTGGTCACCGGGACATAAAAACCGCATGTATAGAATCACCAGTAAAATCTGATTAAAATCGCTGAAAAAGATTGATGACTTTGCCCCAAAATAAGGTTTAAAAAGTATTTTTCCTCCCACAGGTTATACTTCTACTTCACATGCGTGGCAGTAGTAGTGACACATGCGTAGTAGACCCTTCCATCAGGGGAATCCACACGATTGACTTAATATGTTTCCCAGCTCGACTGTTTAAAGCAGACGATGGGCTTTCTAGCGGGAGGGGCAGGATAACCGCCATCTTTGGAGTTACAGGCTTTGTATTGCAGTTGTGTGTGGCACCTGAATATTCTCACAAATATATAAAGACTGAATGAAAACATTATTTTTGTTGTGTTTGAAAGTTCATTCTTGACCTTGCTGTGAGATTGTTTTTATCAATTATCAACTTTCAAAGTTCAAAAATAAACTTTGAATCACAAATTTTAAGCCAACCATAGATTGTAAAAAAGAAGTGGACGTAACCACCGTGACATCACCCATTGATTTGTGAACTCCTATTTTGAAGCCTCAAGTTTGGGAAGCCCCTTGCGTCATAGTCCAACACAGTGGCGGAAGCTCCGTATTTATGAACATAATCCATTTATGAACACTAAAAGCAGGTGTATAGTAAATAACAGATAAGTCAAAGAAAGGAGGTGGGTGGGGTGGATGGGGGCCAGAAACCAGACTTTTGCCCAGGAGGCGGTTGCTCGTTTCAACACTGATTGTTTTGAGGGAAGTTATGTAGGTTACGTAAGTAGCATTACTTATCGTAAGTTAAGTTAAGTAAGTAACACAGTTATTTTTAACCCAAACCATGATCTTTTCCTAAACCTAACCAAGTAGTTTTGTTTTCTAAACAAAACCAAATGCGACTTTTCACAACATTAACCACTAGCTTTATTTTGAAAGTCTGAACGAACGTTGCATATTTATTGTTGCTAACTTGACCATGGAGCCCTACACGTCCAAAAACGACGCAAAAGGGGTACCCAGGGCGTTAAGAAGCACCAAGGGGTCTTGACCAAGAGTCCATATGTGACAACTTGGGAGTGAGAATGTGTTGCCAGAAGGGACCATATTTGGACAAGCGGGTGGAGCTTGGGAGGAATACAAATTGCTTCACCTGACAGGTCAACGTGGTAGTGACATGTCAATCATAAGGTAGCCCTAAAGCATACTCTACTTTATCATCTATTTCCCTCTAAATGAGACCATAATTTAACTGTATTGCAGAAGACATGAAACTAGTGATTGAAATCATAAACTCATTAGGAAAGTGTTTACTGAGGTAATAAATCAATTGAGAATAAGATCATTTTGTCATAGATGTCTCTACAATCTGACTTCTTTTTACAACCAGTGGAGTCGCCCCCTGCTAGCCTTTAGAAAGAATGCAGGTTTAAGGCACTTCTGCATTGGCTTCACTTTTCAGACCTGGAGGCTGCGTCCACTTCTTTTATACAGTCTGTGAAGCCAACAGTCTTTAAAGTGCTCCAGAACAGCTACTGAGTGCATTTTGTGGTGAGATTGTTTTTGTCAATTATTGTTGTTGTCACCAGGCTGAGCATTTTTCTTTTGTGTGTGTGTGTGTGTGTGTGTGTGTGTATTTCTAGGGGTGTAGGTGCACATTCCTGTGCGTTTGTGTGATTCACACATTCCACAGGCTTAAGAGAGGTCATGATGAGCATATTTCTCCAATCCTGTGGCACCTAGTTGTTTACATACCAGACCTGCTCCAGGGAGACAGAGTGACTGACACAATAAGCCTGCCTTGGCTGTCTGTACATCACAGCATGCCTCTAGCACATCACAATTTATCAACAGCCTCCAAATAGACAGAGGCGGATTTTCATGCAGAAAAGCCATAGGTCCAAAGCAATATAATATGTGGAGCTAACTGGTGCTACCATTTTAAAGGGAACATCTTGGGGGTTTTGGACAAAACCAAATGATTCACTTAATGAACATAATTCAAAGACTATTTCATAATTAAAATAGGTAGTTATTAGTTATTAAAATATAGCTGACATGCCTCAAAACTGTAATTTAACTAAGGAAACTATATCAAGAACATATTTACATGTTTTTCTTAGTACCTTATGGACTGTAAATCTAGTTTTAAAGCTAGTTATCCCTCTTCAAATAATCAACTTAGTAGCCCAGCCTCTTTCCCACATGATAGGGCTTATTGAAAAGGTGGATTGGCCCTTGGTGGAGACGAACGACCTTTCCCCTGGAGCCTGACCCCATGACCCGCCTCTCTGTGATCAGCTAATTGGGAGGGAGCGAGTCAGAGGAGCCTAAAAGCTCTCTGGTTGGAGCCGAGCGGCTGGGACCAGGACAAGCCCGCTGGGGAAAGAGCTGGTCTACTTGAGAAGAAGGGATTGAATAATGCCTTTGTTTAGAGGCCTGTCTGTCTGTCTGTGCATGCATGTGGGGTGGAGGGGGATAACAGAACACCATTTATTACAGACACATAAACTGAAGGAACAGACATGAGAATACCCCAGGCAGGTGTGGTGCCACAGGCTGCACATGATGAGTCAATAAATCACACAGCCGATAGAGTTTTAAACAGGGCAGTCATCAGCATTCAGACAGTCTGTGCAGATTTATGAACCACGCGACTGCAATACCTTTCACAAGCAGTTATCTTATGAATAATACACGTGGAGCATATTTGATGAGCCCATCTACAGGCGACCATAAACTTATTTTATTTGCGATGCCAGGGTTAGTCTGTAGTGCCTGCTCTTCATAAAAATGGGATCTTCACTTCTCCTGCTTCATTGAGGTAACAGCGCCATTTGGGTAATGGCACACTAATATTTTACATCAGCTCAGGGAGACCTGATTTACTGCAGCAATGGTGGGAGAAATCTTTTGCAATCAAAGCATTGTTTCCCCTCCCATGGTGGTACTTGAAAGATGATTATGAAATCAGGGGCCTCAGCTTTTGATTTAAGTACAGAAGGAAGGAGAATTACACAAATGTCCCTAAATCCATTTCACTTTTTAGTTTATTTCTATGATGAGGGCCAGTTCGCACAACAGTTTTTCCTCTATACTGAATCGTTGCTGTCAAGGCTATCAATAACTAACCATAAACATTGGGGGGGTAAAATCACAAACGTTATGGTGCGTATAAGATTTATGTTAATTTCATCTAAAAATAACCAACCTTTTAAGTGGTTGTTTCTTATTTAGTTCTCACAACCCATCGTTTATGACTTGGGACTTGACTGCCTCGAGTTTGATCTTAAGATCTGAAACTAACTTTATCTTCATACTTACTACTAATTATGCACATTATTAGGTATTACATAGAAATGGCTTAATTGGCAGCATGCATATTTTGGTATTTTGTCCAAAACGTGCTATACATGTAAACTTACTGTCAGGGGTACATACAGGCTTCATTGTTTTTACAGAATTTCAAGTGGCTGCAAGTGGTATTTAAACAAACATTTTTATCTTAGGACACAGAAAACAGCCTAACAAAGAAAAGGCATTGGTTCAAAAACAGTTTTAGTGGTTACTCTGATTCTGATAGTGACTCTTTATACAGTACCAGCTCTAATTATGTAGTTTGTAATAGTAACATACTTCTAGTGACGAATATGTCTGATGTGTGAGAGAGTGAAAGTCTGCTTTCAACAGAAAAACAATCTGTCTTCTCTTCTGTTGTGTCATATTCAGCAACATGCAAATGTGCCAGATCTGTCCTTTCTGCTTTCATCAGCAATCACAGCAATCTGAGAGTAGTTGGGCCTTGACAACACGTACATACACACACACAAATGCTGCTGATGATCAACTGTGTGTGTATTTAAGATAAACTGGCCAAAAAGGCTCTGAAAAAGTAAAACAGTGAACAGACTGTTACAGGTCTGGTTTTGACATTCATTAACTAGACAACTTTGATCTCAGTGTACGTAGTGTAGTGCAGTGTGCAAGTGTGCAGATGCAAGCTAAAGTGTGTGTGTGTGTGTGTGTGTGTGTGTGTGTGTGTGTGTGTGTGTGTGTGCGTGTGTGTGTGCGCGTCCCACCTAGCTGCAACCTGATACCACTGGCCTACCAAGCTCTGACCTCTGAGCTCCAGCCACGTAACAATCTGTCCGACCTGCCGCCAGTATGGAGTGCAGGCCTGCCTCAGGGCTACACACACACACACACAGTATATTGGTCACTCCAGGTCCCAGGGTCTGTTTGATTCTAAAAAGTTGTGACTGCTTGTTTGTGACAAGGTTGAGTTTCAGGTGAATCATGAATGGGTTTGTCTCACTTTGTGAAATACAAAATGATACAATATCTATTTAAACACTACTGAAAACGGAGCCTGTACAAAATCTAAAGTGTTTTGTTAGTTGCTGAGCAGTTCCTATGAGAACATCATGTTTAAAGTCGGGCTTAGGAACATCTGACTCAACCACAAAACACCCACCAGGAAAAAAAAACAGAGAGCTGATTAGTTGAACAACAGGTCAAAAAAGTTTCCATCTCTATTGCAGTTTTTTAATTTCTCAATATTAATCCTCACAACAGAGACACGTAGACACAGAACACAGCACAAATTCACACAAACCAACACAGGAAATTGTCAAATGTATTATTGGTCGGCTCTCCACTTTGGTCCAGACAGAAATATCTCAACAACTACTAATGTTAACTACTAACTACACTAGCCTCAATATACTGCTCTTTGTTTTGGTTCTTGCAGTTGATAAGTTTAGTGGCTGTAGACTCCTAGGCTTGTTAAATCATGCCTTAAAATCCATTTTGTTTTTTGTTACTTTTATTTATACTTTGATTAACAGCTAATAAGTTGTTGCTACATCATATCTTTACCTTTACCTTTTATAGTAGTGCGCACATTACTTGAAAATCGCTCTGAATAAAATTACATTGTTTTGTCATCACTGTTATCACTGGGTGCTTGTGATAAATGTTTTGCATGTGACATGTACTGTTATAGATGATATCATATATACAGTAGGAGGTACTAAACTACCACACGCAGAACAGATGCAAACTAGATAGGTGACCATAATCCTGTGAGACAAAAAACAAATAGTTCCAATATACACATGATTCTTTCTTTTTAATTGAGTCTGCAGAACAGTACATTCTAGCACACGCACACACAGAACTGATGACAAAAGCAGTGAGGTGGCCAGCACTTGCTGAGCCCACACCACTACGGAGGAGGCATGTGCTGAGGCTGACTCACGGCGTAGCCAGAAATCATCAAGTCATGAATCTGTCTGTGTTTGGGCGTACAGAGGCACATATGAGTCATGACAAAGAGAGAGAGAGACAAGGACAGAGACAGAGAGCTGCAGAGACAAAGACAGAGGACAACCAGTCCCGGGTCAGGCGTACATTAGTTCCACACAGTCAGTCACAGTGACAGTCGGATTGTCAGCAGCTCTGAAGTCTGCATGAACTTGAAATAAACCCTGAGCTGAGCAGCAGCAGCAGCAGCAGCAGCAGGGTGACACAGTTTTACTGTCTTTGTTGTGAAACACACACATTCCTCCTACCCGCATTCTCTGTGTCCTCATACACTCCTACGCTTTATTTCTCATCTAAAATATATTCTTAAGACTGGAGAGCTGTCAGACTACGCAGAATCACTCGCACTACTCAGACATCAGCCCGTTCCGTTGACTTTTGATCCTACTTGATCCTATATTTGGCAAGACCCGGAGGCTCCCTGGTCAATCTGTTTCAAGACTTTTCCCTACAGCAGTGTGCAAAAACCTTGTACAATCCCCCCAACAATATTTGTCAGTGCATATTCTATCACCATGGTGACTGACACTCTAGCCAGGCGGTGTTGTGTAACTCTCCGCTGATAGGGTGAAGGGGGAGGCTACTGCAGGTAGGTAGGTTGGTCAGGAGCAGCTGAGCCTTTGTGTTATTATATTATAATATGCATTTTTGCTTAGATTGATGATTGCAGTTGATGTGAGACAACGTGATTTCCCCGTGTTCTGTGCGACGAGCTGTTGAGGAAGTGTTTTGCAGTCGGAGTGATGTTTTGGTTACAGCTTTCCCCATGCTGTCATGGTAACCAGCAGAAAGGACAGTTGGCAGGATAGTAGTAAGACAGCAAGGGCGACATGCTGTTTGTTCTGCAGATGCAACCCTCTGTTCCTGAGAAGTCCCTAGGTGGTGAAGAGTGAGTGGTGTATCCCAAGGGGCTATCACGTTTCAGAGCGAAAACAAGCCAACAGGGCTCTGGCAAACAGAATCGCTCATTGGAAAACCTTTCATTTGCAAAGGGCTCTGTAGCTGGAGGCTTGTTTCCTTTTCTGAGAACCCTTCTGAGAAGTCATAGAACGCTGAACTAAAATTTGAAGAAGAGTTTTTGGATATATTGGAAATTTCAGTATGCTCTACATCATCATGTCAGCGTAGTAAATGACGAGTGGTTGAAAAGGTTTGTTCAAATCTATTTTGGGGTCATGTTTTCATGGTCATCCACAGCACATGCATGTGAGTCATTAAGTCCCGGCGACATCAACAAGCAATAACTAATGCTATGCTGTCTGTGGAGGACAAAAGGCCACTGTTGCTGGCGTTGATTAAAAAAAGGCAACACTATAAATAGGCTCACCCGAGGCCATAGGGATGACATAAGTACCTCAATCTACCACAGTGGCGCAGCTTGTTTCCTTTTTAAACTTCACTATATTTACCCATTACCACAAATGGGGATCAGCATGTGATGTCATGTGCCATGAGCCCAATCCAAACAGCTTGGTCCGTCAAGATCGGGATGATGAGTAACTTGTGTCAGGCGTTGTCGTGTGACGTCAGAAAACAAAGGTAATGCATGTTATATATAACAGCCAAGAGATTTAATCATTTTTTAATAACACCTCAGCTTATACTGAAGCACCTGTTGGCATCACTTCTTTTTTTTTCTATTCTAATCAGAGCTCATGGGGTGTCTCTTGACTGCTATGACTAACACTTTCACTGTCACAGAAGCAACAGAGAGTTTGTGAACGGGCGCACGATTTCCTTTGTCTACGGTAATTGGGTTGTTAATAGTGAGGGTTTCTGACAGACTTCATTCATAATGGCACACATTTCCTGTAGAGAATGACTCATGTGCTCTACCAGAGCGAGCGGGAGAGAGAAGAGCACCTCATCTCCCATCCTACATTGTGAGGGTGAGCTCATCTTGAGTCATAATATTAGTGCCTCGACACGATGAAGCATAGGTCATATTTCCCGCACCCCCTCCTCGCTCTGTGTGAATGGCACAGGTGTTCTGCAAGTCAAAAGTTAGTCTCAAGTCAAGACCGAGGAGTCCACAGTCAAGTCCCGAGTTAAGGACCTGGGAATGAGACTGGGTTTTGAAACCTAAACGAGTCATTGTGGGTTCTCCACCAAATTTAATACCATTTGAAACAGTTACAGTAACAGCAAGAAAACTATCTTAAACCTTGTTAAAACTTTATGGCATTAATGGTTTGAAGACCAGTTTATTACAACTTGGGTCTTACTTTTGGCTATGATTACTGTAGTAATAGAAATGTAGATTCTTTTAAGAATAATTCTAATATTGATTATTATCATAACCAATAATTTGGATTGGTTATGATAATATTGAACACATAAAGTGAATGCCGAGATCTGGGAACATGGGAACATCGCTAAAAATAAGTCAGACAGGGAGGGACAAATGAGCAGCATGAGGGAATGCAAAAAATATTACACAGTCTGTTGTAAACATCCATCAACTGGTTCAATTTTGCCTGGAGTGTGCACTTAGTTATTAGCACCACTGCTGCTGCAGAAATTTTGGATTTTACCTCTTAATAAAAGCGTTTAGGTAATCTGTCTTAATTTGTGCCTCATTTGCAATAATCTGGCTGCTGATGCTTGTTGCCGTAGTCCCAGATCTCAGCAACTAAAGGTTAGGTCACACTACACGATATTAAGCGATCAATCGGCGGTCACCAGTTGTTATGTGTGAACTACTCAACGATGCACCACAACGGCTCCCCGACACATCACTGATACATCGCAGATGCCAGCCAGATAGGCTATCTAGCATGCCAAATATCTGGAGGAGTTGGCCGACTTGACACTAAACACTTTTTACTCACCTCCAGCTCTCTCTGTAGCACAGACAATCCCTGCTACCTGTGTGTGCTAATCAAGGGTGTCACTTTGTGTTGAAAAGTGGTGGGGACATAAGGGCTCAGTTTAGGGGTGTGAGGATACGCTTAGCTCACAAGATGTGAAGATACACAATATAGGGGTCACAAGAACAGGATGAGAAGATACTTTAACACTATTTTAAAGAAATATTCAATGCTGAGAGATGTGTGGGTGGTCTGGGGGTCCTCCCCCCGAAAATTTGGAGCATTAAACACTTAATTTCCGGCATTCTGGAGAAATGTTCTGCACCAATTTTTGGTGGAAATGTTTTTATTTATGGGCTTTAAAGTTAAACACAAAATTCAGGTGGCAGATGACAATTCAAAATTTAAAAATATAATTGAATATAATGCAATAATTAGTAGCTTGTTTTTTTAGCTCTTTTTTGGCAATGCACATTAATCTCTTGTATGTTTACATTGCTTGTTTTGTTTTAGTTCAAATAAACCTTTCTCAAGGTTGGTTGTCAGAAAATATTCTTACAAATGCTTTCAAAAAGTGATGGGGACAAAATCAGCTATTTCAAAAAGTGGTGGGGACTAGTCCCCAGCGTCCCCAGTGTAAATGACACCTATGGTGCTAGTCCATTCTTTCACCCCATTCATTTCTCGGTCTCACAACTGCTACAGTGCTGTAGTGTAAGGAACACCACAGTGGTAAAAATGTAAGAAAAGAGAAGTGAAAGGGAAACAATGAGAGACATGGTGGTTGTGGTTTTCAATAGAAGATTCACAGAAGTGAACGAATATTTCGGTAACATTCAACCTTACTGTCTAAACTACATTAGCCTCAATATACTGCTCTTTGTTTTGGTTCTTGCAATTGCAAGTTTAGTATTTGTATTCAAATTGTTTCTGCCTTCCATCTATCTGCTCTGGACTGGCAAATGAAACATTTCATCCAGAAAATTGAAGAGCGAATCCCCTTCACAGTAAACCCCTTCAGACACTCACATTTTTTAACCTTTAGAGTTTGGAGAAGTTTAAAGACAAAAGACCAAGTTAAGTCACATGTCACTGGTGTGAAGTCGAGTTGCTTCTTTGATTCTTTACAACTGAGCCTGAGGACATTGCGTTACTTGTCACTATGTGACTTGAGTCCTACTCAAATTCATGTGACTTTGTCCTTTGTCCTGTCTTTATCTGTGCCAGTATGTTGTATTTATGTGCTGTGAGATGTTACATAACTTTTAACTCATTAACCGGGCTTAAATGATAGTAGTCATCTAGTGAACCATTAGGTTACTGACTTCATTACCATATATTGTGTGATTTGTATATTTATTTATGTATTTAGTTGTTTTATTTGTTGAAATTCGTGGACAGAACCTGTAGGCAGACACAGCGTGGTAATGTTCTCCAGCTCCAGCATGAGTGTTTAATGCCTGTGGGGGTTGAAAGTAAGAGAAAAATAAGACTTGGGTCAAAAGGCAGCTTTGAAACATGTGCGTGATAACAGCAAACCAGACTCAGTGGATACATTTAATAACTGGAAATAAATTACAATGAAATTACAGTTCAAACAGTGTCTGTTGAGCACCAAAAATAGATAGATCTGTAGATCGGTCTTGAAAAAAACATTGTCAACGCTTTAACAGTAGCTGCCATAGTCTTGACTTTTCTCAGGACATGCATGTTAAGTGGATAAAAACTATGACGCTCAGATTATATGCATGATGCACGAGTGTTTTCTCAGAGATCAAAACAGGAGTGCAGCAGAGGGGGAATTAATCCCTCCGTTCCTCCGTTGAGCCCCCTGTTCGCAAAAACCTTTGGATGTCTGCCCCATGACTTCCCTGAGTCCAGGTCGCCAAGCAACCAGTCCACCATCATGCATCACTATCTCTGCTTAGATGTCATGGTTGCCGGGGCAACCATATGACCACAACACCATGACTCTTTGCCACTATTAACCATCTGTAAGCGTGTTTTTCACTTACAGTACAAGCAGCAGCAGTGACGGTATGCAATGTCACCTCATGGCTGCTTTTCTTTTCCTAAGCCCCCCCCCCCTTCATTCTGAAGAACAGCATCAATTTGAGCATTTAATAGTTGATAAAAAAAAGGGATCAAATAGGAGTCAGGTTGGTAGTGATAGTAAGAATGCCTGCCTGTGATTTCTTTAAAATAGGGCTTTCCTCTAGACAGCCACAATGCAGCTCCTACAGTAAAAGGATTCTCAATGGCAACAATCCAAAGATGATCCCCGGCTGAAAAAGCAAATGATTAATACCCCTGACATAAATCAACTGTAGATTGCATCTGCCAAAACCCAAGAACTGTGGTAATCTCGACCAGCGAATCAGCAACCAAGCCGTGGGATAGTGCTTTATTTAGATTAGGTCAGATTCATGCAGCAGGACTCAACTCCAAGGGGTATCATTCATTACCGTCACACTGTAGCCCCATGTATTCTGTCTTTTACCATTAAACTAAACAAAATTTACCTTTAACATATCATATTAAATGGCCCGACACAGTTAACAAATTTGAAAGTAACGCAATCATAATCACAAGACAAGAGTAACCCTCACACGTCCTGTCATCAATCTCCTCTCACACTGAGCCTCAAGGAGTCATGACCTCTCAACTTCAACCGCCCCAAGGCAGAAGCTGCCCTTCTTCTGAAGAGCAAACACATGCCAATAATCACAACCACAATGGGAGCGTGTTTTCCCGCTGAGATAGATGTGACAATAAGCAGCAAAAAAAAAGGGGGGGGGGGAGAAAATGCTGACAGTGTTTAAGATCTCCAACAAAGCCAACACTGTTGAGGTCAGACTGTCTGCACATGCACAGTTTGCTTTCATTTACACTCTCTCATTAACTATTCATAGTTTTGGCCCGTTCCAGCAATTTATGTCTGACAACCAGAAATTAGATTATCAGTGTGATATGGCTAGAATTTGTCAGAGAGAAATCAGTGGCTGATCTTTGGAGTACAACATCTAAATAGGATGCCTGGGATAAATCCTTTTGTTCAAGCTCTTTCATAAGAGCATCCAAACGAGCTAACCGGCGTGTTCGGCAGATAATAATCTGTATAAGTCAAAGACTTTTGTTGAGTTCCCTGGAGGGAGTGAAATACTGATGGTGAGGACTGTTACGCGATGATCTGTCTCGATCTCTTCCCTCGACAAAGATAATCCGTCTAGTTCACTGTGTACTGTGCCTGGGAGCCTCAGTCTGCAGCCTGGCAGTGGCACACTGGGGCAGAGCTGCAGGGAAGTAGGTAAAGGACAGAGAGGAATCAGTGCTCACTACGTCTGGCAGAGCCAAGGGCGAGCTGCCGACTGGGAAGCAGGCCCAGAATATGTGTACAGATAGAAAACAATCTGCAGGATTTTTCCCCACACAGTAAGCAGGAAATTGGGGTGATTGTGTGGTGTCTCTACCGGTAAGAGACGGCAAATGCTTTTTTAAGAGAAAGGAGGATTAATTCAGTCTGGGTGTGCTATTAATACTTCGTCTGGAGGTTCACCCTAAAGACAGCAACACTGGACTGCCAGAGTCCTTCCAAGAATTGCATATGGAGTCTATAAGGGTGATGCGATTAGTTGAGTAAGCAGTTAATCGATTAATACTGGACTGACTGACAACTATTCTGGGGTGTGCATTACCATAGGGGTAAAAATGTGGAGGGAACCTCAAGTTGAGTATCATAATTTTTTATGAAGGAACAATAAATAAACCAGAGCACTCTTATTGCGCAAACACTTTTGTTAAAATCCCAAATATGACAGAGTCTATCTTGCTTTCCAATTTAATGTCAATTTAACTAGAGTGCTTTGCTTAGTCTATAAGAACAGCTAAGGCAACATATTTTAAATTTTCACAGCAGGAACTCATGAGAAACAGGAAGACACATCTGTGTTCAGGCTATTTCATTACATTTCAGCTCGACTATGGTGCTGCTAGTTTGGTTAATAAAATGTTATTGTTTCATGAGAGCTGGGAGAACATGATTTTTTTTCTGCTTCAAAAAGGCAGAAAAGAAAAAAAAGCTTAAAACATTCAGTATTATCACAGTATATTATTTTTTTAATGTGAGAATTTCCAGCCTTTCTTTTATTCATATCACTGTAAACTGAACAACACTAGGTTTTAAAATGTTTCCGGCCAAAACACGCAATTTAAATATGTCCCCTTGGGCTCTGGGTACTGAAACCTTTTTGAATACTATCTCGCTAGCATCAAGAATTTGAAACTAGTATTAAATACAGTATTAAGGGGTTGGGTTTTGGTCAGGCTTTTAGTTTTGTTTACTCATCATTGATCACTTAGCTCCTGAAGCTATTTCTAAATAATAATTTAACTCATTTCAATCTAATATTTAATTCTATTTGGACAAGGATCTTTTTACGGGTGCTTTTCTTAATTTTCTGATGTACATAATACTGTAATAGTTCACCAACCATGTCTGTGAGCAGCCATTAAATCACCAAACCTCTAGAACCAAATATTTCATGACCAATAAAATTTCGCTGAGACACTTGCCCTTTGACCGTGTGAAAAAGTCAAATATAAATGGAAAGTGGTTCTGTGGTGCAAAATTCTTTAAACTAAGATTTTAGAGTATTACTTTGGCAAATAAATGCATTTTGGTACAAAAACGCATTTATTTGTATATTTGTATATTTATAAATAAATCTATACCCAGCCCTACTTGCTACACTACAAGATTAATAAACTATTCAAATAATCTATAGATTAATAGACAATGCATTAGTTTCACCCTATTATTGTGTGCTTAAAATGTTGTATAACAGTGTAAGATAGTGTTATAGTACTCGAGACCGGTTTTGGTCTCGAGACCGGTCTTAAGACCACTTTTTGATGGTCTTGGTCTCGTCTCGGACTCGACCGCATTTGTACTCAGTCTTGTCTAGGTCTCGGACATTGGGGACTTTATTTGGGATTTTATTACAAGAACAGTCAAGACCATAACTTTGGGAATATCAATAAATTGCTTTTGCATTGTCTGATTTATTTGTAAAACTTATTACTTTAAATGCAACCAATAACCCAAATTAATAAGCATGGAAAAGAGTGTTGAATAAAGATGCTTATGTTGATTTCAGCTCTTAGTGTTTTTATGTGGGTGTTTTAATGAGAATGTGGATCTTTCAGATCAATTTCAGAAGTATCTATGATCTCGTTCCACATTTTATTGTGTGTCATGTAATGTGGGGAACTGGTCTTGGTCTCGACTTGGTCTAAGTCCCCAAGAGTCTTGGTCTCGGTCTCGATAAACTCTGGTCTTGGTCTTGACATGGTCTCGGTTTGGGCAGTTTTGACTACAACACTAGTGTAAGAGTCTCTTTCTTTCACAACACAATAACTACTAATGTGATTTTTTTTACTGTTGCTTGTAATCCTTCAAAATCCCTTTTTTGAAACTACTACGAGTACTACATACCGCTTTGTGCTACGTCCCAAACAGCGCTGGCGTCCAGGCAGCCAGTTAGTTTTGAATGTTTATCTGAGGCTGTGCTGCTTACACCACAGAGGCAGCATGGGAGTCTGGCACAGACACAATGCTGTGAGCTGAAACTGTGACCGTGACGTCATGCGGGTGGCCTTTCCTATGTTGTCAGCACTTTTTTACCCTTCCCCCTCCTCCTCCCCTTCTTTGCCCTACAGCTGCACATCACACACTGACCTCTGGCCATCTTCCGTGAGGACCAGGAGGTGGGGGCTCGACCAGGAGCCATGCACACAGGTCAGGGGAGAGAGGCGCAAAAGCAATGGGGGGGGACGGGACGATAGGAGCCGCGGCTTTAAGGGGGGATGGTGGTAAAGTCAGTTAACCTCTCTCCTCTGCAGACTGACTGATCAGCGCCATGACAATTGCTTGGTGTCGGTCTGGATGTGTGTGTGGCAGTCTCGCGGTGCCGTTCCAGATAGAGTGAGAGACAAAGCGGTGGGAAAGAGCGCCTGTCTCACATGCTCCCCCATGTGAGAGTGAACCAAACAAGAACGGGAGCTGCTTTATGTAAGTGTCCCCCGGCAGCCTACAGGACTGCAGGGCCTCACATGTTTGTGTTGTGGTCATTCCACATGGGTGGACAGGGAGGGCTCGGCAGGACGGTACCCGACCGGACTGGACCACAGAATGTCCTCTCTCTCTCGCCATTTATCATCTGTCTGTATTTGCTTGTGTGTCCATTTGCTGTCTGTCTCTCTGTTGTCTACCTTCCCCTCCCATCATCGTCTACCCACCCATTCCCGCTGCTGCTCCCTGGTTCACCCCTGGCTGCGAGGACTTGCAGCTGGGGCCTGAAGGAACAGGCGGAGGCAAAGAGAGGGAGGGTGAGGAAAGAAGTGCCGACTTCGTTTCCCTCCAGACATACTGGAGATCAGAACCGAGCCCAGAACATGAACAGTGGCCGAAATCTACTCCATCACACGAGGCTGTCAGATCTGTATCATAAGAGACATAACTTACACCAAAGATCTCTTAAAAAAAAAAAAACTCATTAGTTCAGATACTATATATAACATTTAGTGAACATCAACCACACATACGTACACCACACACACACTCAGTCTTGCAGCCACCCCTCCCCACCCCCTTCCTTCTCTCAGGGCAGCTGGCAAAATACAAAGGAGAGAAGTGTGCAACTGGTGCGATAAAGCTGGGAACATCTTGCTATTCAAGCGTCAGCATAATAAACTGGAAGCACAATTAAGGGGGGGGGGGGGGGGGGGGGAAAAAAACCCCAA
>NC_060150.1:36810420-36893644 GCF_021292245.1 Micropterus dolomieu | reverse complement strand
AAGGGGGGGGGGGGGGGGGGGGGGGGGGGTGGAAAAAAATCCCCTAAACCACAAGAACAAGTGCTTAGTGCAGCAGCAGTGTTTCCAGCGCCTCAGCCTAGCTTCGGGTTGTCTTTAGGACACAGGAAAAAAGGACAGTGCTTTTCTGTTCCCCCAGTCTTGGGAATGCAAATGATCAGACAGTGACATACTGAGAGACTACACAGCATGTGTGTTTTAACCTCAGATGTGCTGCCATGATACTGTTAGGGAGGGTCTGATATATTAGTGTGTGCAAACATTACTCCCTTTGTCTAAAATTCCCAAAAGCTTAAGTTCCTCTGCAGCTACAACACACAGTAGGACATTCATATAAAGTAAATTGTTAAAAGGTGTTTTAAACTTTATGGTTTAACAGAACAGAACAAAGAGTCCTTATTAAAACATTAGTTGCTGAAATCTTCAAAAATACGCAACTCCTGTAGAATTAACGGCCCTAAAAAGCTTTAGGTTTGCAGGTTATCCCCTAAAGCTTTTTTTAAAAATCCGGAGAGATTCCTCGCCCTTAAACCTTCTCTCTGTTCCCACAATCCCCCGAGGAGGCTGGTGCAAAGTCTGCCGCTGTCTGGCTGTTCCCATGGCAACCACCAGGTGAGCAGACAGGCTTGGAAAGCACGGCGAGGAACATGTGACTCCCTCCACATGCTCAGGCAGAGCACACACTCTCTGATAACAGGAGGCAAACTCCCTCCTTTATTCAAACTTGCAAGTACACAGTGTAGTCACAGCGAGGCAATATTTGGTGAGTCTGAAAGCAGACGACCAGTCTGCCAGTCCGTCTGTTTACCACTCTCTGTGTCTGTCTCTCTCTGTGACACATCCACACACACACACCCACACACACACACACTGTATTGTGGAGTGCAGGAGAGGAGGAGGAGGCTGCCCTGGAGGGGGGCAACTGAGATGTGTCATAACCACTGAACATCAAGTCCAGTTCTGCTACAGCAGCAAAAGGAGAAGGAGATGGTGGAGCAGCAGGGGGAGTCTGACGTAAAAAAAAGTCAATGACTGAGAGAGGAGAGGAGGGTCATATTTAAAGAGAATAAACTGAAGAAAAAGGGAAAACAAACTTGTTTAACTGTATGTACATTTATAGGAAAGACAAAGAGCCTACAGTCATGCTAGTATTTCTATGAGACAGCGGTGCTCTGAGCTAAATGCCAGCTTGCTAACATGCTCACAGTGGCAATGCCAACACACTGATGTTGAGCAGATATAATGTTTTTTTATGTTCAGCATATCTTTAAGTTTAGCGTGTTACATTTGCTAAGATTTAATTATCAGTATTCAACAAAAAGAACAGCTGAGGCTGATGGGATTGTCCAGTTTTGCAGGTATCTGGTCATTAAACAAAGTACTGACAAATTTCACTCAAAACCTCGTTTAGGCTTCATCCTCTGTGGACCATGAGTGCTGCAAGTAATCAGAATCAGAACGGCGTCTGTACAAAATGTCATGACGATCCATCTGACAGTGGCGGAGACATTTCAGTCTGGACCAACCATGGAGGACAGACAGACAGACTACCCAAGTTTGCTTGCCAGTGCAAGCCTTTACATTGTGAGAAAAGTGACAGGGTGGATTTTTAAAGGGATTAGCGGGAGACATGGACCAGTGAGTTGGTTATATTGTTGCACACTGAATATTAGCACAGTGTATTTATCTAATTTATCTGGACTTATCTGACAACATTATCTTTGCACAGTATGTACATATGAGCGGTCACTTACAAACCTTACTTCCGCCATAAAGTTAGATGTTTATATTGCTTTTCTATATTTGTATATTATTGTATAATCCATCTGTTGATAAGAATTTTCAATTGTTTTACTATGCTGTTTTTCCTTCAGCTATCTAATCTTTTTTTTTTATTTCATTCCTATGTTATTTCTTTACCTGGCTGTCCCGACACCTGCACTGAAACAAAGTCCCTGTACACATGAACTTGGTGAATAAAGTCTAATTCTGATGAGGATGGGGAACTTATATTATATTATCATAATATTATCATGATATTATATTATGTATCACATTCCAATCAACAAAAAGACTCCACCACTTACTGTTACTGTTACTATCCCTGGGATATTGCCTGTAAGTAATTTATGCTATCTGTTGTATTTCCTCCTGCTGCGTGTGACACATGCCGATGTATTACTCATATACAATGACAGGCCATCAGCCTCTGGTTTATATCCAACAATACAAACTATAAAGCAGCAGGCTGCCAAAACACAATAAAATACACACACTGTGCAGCAGCCACATGTGTTGGAATGGAGAGATTCCCAATTAGCCAAATCAAATTATTTTGTTGGGACGCAGCAACAAGCCCTGTGCCAATCAGGAGCACTTCTTATTGACATGTCACTGGTGATGAATGAGGCTAAATCAGTCCTGCACTGTAGATCTCAGGGGGGATGGAGATACTGTACCTGTCCTCTTGTCTTAGCTCTGTCTGGGATTTGCATAATCAAGGCAGGTGACAGAGATCAACATGCAGCCATATTGATTTTCATTATTCACCCCTGCCTGTGTGATTGTATCCAAATTCTCAGCATGACACAAGATGCCGAAGCCAAACGAAGGTCAGTCTACACAGCCGACCGGCCCCTGACACTCTGACTACTATTATGCTCTCATGCTGCTGGTGTGTGATTCATCTATTATTAACATCTGCTTCAAATCTAAATGTGGACTTCATAAAAAGCATGGCCACATAACATGTGCAGGAACACACACATTCCTGAGAGATTTCATCACTGTTTTTTAACATGAAGGTAGGCTACAAACATAGTGAGAACCCTCGATGAGGTTGTGTGACGCAGGAGAGTGACACCAAAGTGCACACCTGCATGAATATTACATTACATGTGTTTTTCCTTTAACAGCCACATGTGTGTCTCTTTGATCTGTACACTCAACAACATTCCCCACCCATAACTGCCACCGGTGTTCTATAAAAAACTCTTTCCCTCGCCACAGCCAAGTTGTGCTCCTGGGCTTTTCAGCTCCTTTCCGATTTCTGTGGAACACGACTCCCGAACAGGCTGGATCGTGTAGCCATGGATTCCGCCTGTCCGCCTGCGGGGTCTATAAATAGTGCCTGTCAGATATTTTCACTCCTGTGCTGAGCGCACTCAGTGTATTAATATCCACAGTGACCAGAGTCGTGCCTCGGGAGGGAGAGTACGGTGCGGAGGTGTGTGTGTGTGTGTGTGTGTGTGTGTGTGTGTGGAGAGAGGGGAGGTGGAGGGACAAACAGGCAGAGCTCAGCAGGACTACACACAACCAGCAGGCTGTCATCTTCCTTCCACCCTCCCTCTGCAGACTGACGCTCTAACAAGAGACCTCTTTATGTCTCAATCTCTCCCACAATGTCTACACATAGTTGACTTCAGCTTAAGGAGGACGTGATCTGAGTCACATTTAGCTTTTCACCCTGATAACTGTCTCCTGCAGCCACAGCACTCTAAACAGTGTCTCTATTACGCAATCGGATGATAAACCACACCAGCGAGGAAGGCCTGTCATCGATCACAAGAGTAAACAACAGGTCATAGATTGTAGCATTCTGCAGCACATGAATTACATTACAGGAGGCTAATATCCCGGTGCACATTGCTAATCATCCTTGAGAAAGTGCAGATCTGCAGATAATGAGCACTTCAGCTGTTTGAGATTTAAACAAGAAAAATAAATCAGGAGAACAACCGCAAGAGTTAAGCAATGCAACAATAGAAAATTAGTTGATTCACATGTAAAGAGCATTTTAACCAGTTTGTGCAGCAAGTATGAAAAATAACACTGTTTTCTATGAGAGTGTTTTAAAGTCATACCAATTCATTATTTCTGAGCTGGTTATGTGCATACTCCCCAGCTTTCATAACTCAAACACACATACACACACGCACGCACATGCACACATCCAGTGATTGCCTTGTGTAACAGGAGTTGGACTCTGCATGTGCAGTTGCAAGCATGACATGTGCGAGTGAACAACCTGAGGTCAGATACAA
This sequence comes from Micropterus dolomieu, assembly GCF_021292245.1. Taxonomy (NCBI): domain Eukaryota; kingdom Metazoa; phylum Chordata; class Actinopteri; order Centrarchiformes; family Centrarchidae; genus Micropterus; species Micropterus dolomieu. The sequence continues at coordinate 36,889,583 of NC_060150.1, read as the reverse complement.
CATTCATAACCACCGAAAAAGTAGCTCCGCTGTCAAACCGCTCCACACGTTTTGGGCAATTAAGAAATTATGTTAATTTAGTCAATTTGTGTGTATCTTTCCTCCCACTGTTCCTCTTTGTGTTAGAAACAAGCGCCCTCCTCTCCTTACAGTCACGCCGCTTGAACATTAAAAGCGTGCACAACAAACGCATATCAAATGCTGCAATAGTGTGACGATATTTAACATGGTTGCATCATGTGTCTACAGTAGCATCCTGCCCTTCATGTAAAAGGACTCTGCGCTGAGAGCCTGCAGAACACTGCCTTCAGTGGAGACGCCCGGTATAACCAAAACAGGTCATAATAACTGGGGGTGGACAAAATAACATGACACCCTTGACTGTAATATAAGCCAATAGAGTATAAAGCAATACATATTATTTTTTAAAGCCTTTAATGTTTAGTTTTCCTGTTTCATAAAGGTGTTGATTCATCTCTATGATCACTAGTGAGGCTGTAGTTTGTGGTATTCCTATATTGCATTAAATTAATTATATAATACTGCAAGGTAGTCCTATTATTTTATCCACTATTATTGCAGGTATTAGTATTTGATGAGTGTAAAATCTGCTAAGAATATTGTAATGCATTTCTACTAATTTAAAGTGGTTCTAAAGTGAACTACATTTGTGTCAAAGGGTACTCTAGAGATTTAGTATCGCTCTTCCATAAAATTGGAGGAGAAATATTACATGGTAAAAGCAAAGATTTCCTGACTTTCAGTCCACTGATTTCAAGCACCAAAAAAACATGGATCCTACACTTCCCAAAATGAAATTTGGTGCCTTCTTTTTGTTAGACCCTATCTGTCTGGTAAATGCCCACATCTTTCAAACTGCAAACCTTGTAATTCAGGGTTTCTGCTATAAATGTGCAGTTTCCAAACTGAGATAACCCTGATGACATCAGTACGGGATATTTTCTTTATTTTCTTTAAAAAAGCTCCCTTCAGAGCAACAGAAGACATACAGCTGTTTTCACAGGCTTTGCATCACTCTCTGTGATCAGTGAACATATCTTGATAAATCTGCGCAGTTTTTATTTTCCATTAAAAAAAAGAGAAACAGATAAAGAGTAAATAAAAAAGTATAACATTGACATATGGTGTCTTAACAAACTCACACCACATATTTTTTTCAATGTGGATTTTAAAACCTTCTCTCCAGCTATGAGATGTCGATATTGTGGCTTCTCTGTCAGATAAACGTTTCAGATATGTGCCTACTCCTTCAGATATGTGGCTACTTGACGGCAATGCAGTACACAGTGTCACAGCCAGAGATAAGAGATTACAGTTGGCCTCAGTTTGAGTTTGTTCTGTCTGTACGCAGGACATTCCAGGAGCTGTGCCGTGTGACGTCTCTCATACGGGATCACATTTCAACAGGCGTGGCTCAAAAGTCAAACCCCAGAACTCTGACCTGAGGTAGCTGATTACTTGCAAGCATTAAATAACTTTTGGACTGGTTTATTAAATAAGAGTGAGCATACACAGGAGCAGTTCATTCCTCAGAAAAACTAGGAGGACAACTGTACAAACACACCCTCTTTTTCCTCTCTCTCGTGTTGCATGTGAACACGCTGCAGTATTGTGTGCTCTTTTTCTCCAGCTTCGTAAATTTCACTCTAATATCCTCATATGCTCCCTCTATTCCCTCCTCCCCTTTCCTCCTCCTCCTCTTCCTCCTTCACAGTGCCCAGCCTCTACTGGCGCCACAGCAGGGTCATCTGGGGTTCCACAGCAGAGGGGAATGCACAGAAACAACAATCGTACATTTTCACACAGTGAAACCATGAATGAACCACACACAAAGCACAAAATACTCTGGCCAGAAAAGGCTCGGCTGCACTGTCCAAGAAAACCTCATTAACACCTTTAAGGAGTCACTGTCCTATGCCACCAATTATCCAAATGCATGCAAAGGACGTTTTAACTCCCTGTGATAATGATCTCCTGGCAACCCTAAATCCACTGACAGAGTTTGCCAGTGGTTTGGTCGGTATATCTGTAGAGAGCGCCCTGATGCAGTGCTGCTGCGTGCTGACAGATGCGGAACAAAAGGTGAAGCTGTGAGTACAAACTCTGCACAAAGCCAGGAAACCTGATATTCCAGCTCTCGACATGGACCGAATCGAGAGGGAGGGAGAGTGTGTGCTTGTGTGTGATATCAACAGCAGCGAACATTAAGTCCTGCAAGACACACTATCCAGACGTGTACACTGGGTGTGTGTGTGCGTTTCCTTTTTTTGTACAGTACATCTGCACAACAATTAATCATCCTTGACTAAAGTAACTTGAGAAACTGTGCCAGTGTCAGAGCATAACGTGCTTTCCCATGCACTCCCACCCTCGCTTTATCAGATCTGCACACGAAACGCAACAAAGAAGACTATTTAAATATATGTAAATCACTAAAATACATCAAATTAATTGCATGCACTTTCAAAGATATTCCTCATCAATAAAATAAAGCAGCTCTTTCTTGGTTAATCAAGCAAGGGAAGATGAATACTTTCATTTTCAATGACAGATTAATGCTGTCACTTTCTTTGAGTGCTGAACAAGAGCTGTGTTTGTGACCATGTACAGTTCAGTGCAGTGCCTCTGTGGGCTGCCCCTGACCCAGCATTGTTATGTGAAACCCTGGGCACCATGCTCCAGTGCTCAGCTATGCCGTCACCCCCTCTAGGCATGTAGCAAACACAGCCCTTTGAGTAGCCAGCGAGAGGCTGCCCTCCTAAGCCTCGCAAAGCAGCTTAGAGCTCCCGGCTGCCTCCACGGTGGTCACATGTGTGAAACGTGCACTCTCACTGACACACAAACACATGCGGGCAGGCTCGCCACTGCCTGTACGTGGCCACAGTGAGACAGGCGGAGCTTGTTTGACTTCATATGGACAAAAAGGGGAAGGGTCAGGTCATGGTCACACCCACTCAGCTGTACTGAATCACGTTCCCCCTCTGGCACAACAGTGCACACGCACTCACACACCTGCAGGAAAAAACATGCAACAGGGACAGAGAATACACACACACAGTGTACTGCTGCGCCCCACTACTCACGTTCTCCCTCGGAAAGAAGGGGGGCGGGGGGGTGACTGTCCTAGAAAATCATAGCCATGTGTTGGGAGAAGCTGACAGCGTGTTCCTAAACTTTTTTTTTCAATACACTTTCCAAGTGACACATAGATTCCCACTTAGGTCCTTCCATCAGACACAGAGAACAAATGAACAGAGAAATACTTTGGTAAAACCCAGCTTTAGTTTTGTTCTGTTTCCTTCACTGTTCTCCAAAACATGACGCAGCCTGGGCGAACTGCTACACCTAATTAGACTCAATTATGGGCTCGAGAAACAGCCAAACAATCTAGTTTCTCTGACAACAGAACAAAAGCGTGTTTATCTTGTATCATCTCTCACGGGAACATTATCAGGTTTTGTGTTCGACTCCTACTATTGATTGCTTGTGAGTTGGGTGGTGTTATTATGCTCGATGAAAGACAGTTTAATGAATAAAACCTTAATGCAAAATGTGCTGTAAACTCAGCAACCACAGCTCAGTATTTGGGGCTTCTTCTTCTTCTTCTTCTTGCATAAAGAAAGCTTGGTGATTCCTTTCAAGCCGTGGCTTTTCTCCAGTAGTTTCTTTGAATTGTGACTCAGCTAAAGGATAAATATAAACACCTTTATCTTGCTCCTTTCTTTCCTCCTTATCTTACTTCTCGTCCTCCTCCTCCTCACTTTTTCTCTGCTGAGGGAAGAATGAAGAACTAGCCAGTAGCAGCCATCAGCAGAGGGATTCACAAACATGTGTGGGTGAGAAATATATTTTCAAATCTGGATTAAAAACATGGAAAAGTGTATTTTTTAAGGCATAATGTATGAAGTGAGTTGCACTAATATACAGTTGTCTTGCTAATTGCATTAACAGTCCTAATAAATCAGAATCTAAAGTAATAACAGCACTATAGCCTACATACACTAAGTAATGGTTTATTTTCTAGTATATATCATCAACATCAGAAACATAATCACTGTTATTATCACTGCCACTACTGTTGCCTTAGACATTAAATAGTATTTTCTTGCTTTTAGCGCGGCCATTGCTCTAGCTATGTATAAGGCTCAAACACACTGGTCACATGCCAGACTTGATGGGACTGACATTGCGGCCACAACATGAGTTCTTTTACATGCAGCAACTGTGAATCTATCAATATGTGAATGTGTGCTTGTTCTTTTCAGTCAAATCATCATCCAATGCATCCTCCATATTTTCCCATTTGGCAGTGCACATAGGGAACCGTCGTCTGTTCTGTGCGTGTGCTCCTGCTTTTGGATTCATCCGCTGAACATTTGCTCTTACGTCAAACATGACGCGAAGAACAGATGAACGCACACAAATGCATATTGAGATAGAGCTGATGTGTTCGCCAACAAGTGACAGTGTAGTCTATCTGACGTTGAGGATGCAGAAAAATCCGATCATCTAGGGCACTGTAGCTCATCAGAAACGTTGTTTTTTCTATTTTTATTTAAAATGATTATTTATGCAGATGTATGACACTCAAGAAGTCAGATTGTGTACAGTAGACTGGGGGAAATATGTCATTTTATGTACTGGTAATAAAACTCATATTATTAAATTTAGACCATCAGAGTTCAAATCAATCGTTAGGGCTCATATTATTATTAAAGTAAAAAAAGTATGCTTCCTCTATTGCTAGTTGTGTTGTATGCTTTTGCCTCTTCAAGGGTGGCCTGATTCTAGACTACAGATGGGACATTTTTAACTAATTGGGCTTCGTCTTGGCATCAAAGTGAGCTGGCCAAGAGATGACTGACGAATAAATAAGACATTCCTACATCTGCCAATGATTATTTGAAGAATTACTCTTACAGTGTGATTACACTAATAAGCTAAGCTGCACCAAACTGGTTAAGAGAAGTATATTATTAACACTATCTAATATCTTTATAGAATTAAAAAAACAACAACATGTTTGCTCAGTATGTTTTTTTATGAAAGGCTGAATGAACACCAACTAGATTACCACAATTACATGCTGGGCAGTATCACTAGTAGCAACAGCATGAATCACACACACACACACACACACACTGTGCCTGCCCTCTGTATCATGATGCTTGCACATTCTCCATCTCAGGCAATCTCATGACTGCTGGCCGTGTGAGCTGCGTGGTGTGTGCGTTTGTGTGTCACTCACATCGAACAGGCCACGCGAGCAGTTAGCACAAGCTCTGTAAAACACCTCAGACTGGCATTTCTGTGAAGCTGGCAGGATCCTGTAGAAAAGAGACAATGTGACTGCAGCAGGGTTAAGTGAGGTAACATAACTTTAATGATAACAGAATATTTCTCTGGTACGTGACGAGACAGATTAGTCCTGCATATTGAACTGACTTCACTGTCTGTGACATGATACGCTATTGTGATGAGTCACTGGCGAAACATTATCAAGCATTTCTGACCTTAACTTCTTCAACTCTGGTCTCTGTTCTCACTGCAAATTCTGGGTTATTCTGGTAGACTGAAATGACCTAGTTTGGCCTCGAGTGGCCCCACTGTAATGTTCCTGTTCCTGTGTGGGTAAGACAATACAGAGAGCTGTGTTTCTGTGGTCTTTACTTCCCCCTGCTGGACTACCTTTTAATGTTATATGCATGAGCTAATCTCTTCTCATACTTCTTCAAGAAAGGCATGTTCACATAGAGGGAATGTTCATACACAGGAAGACACACTGATCTGTGTCTCTGTCTGATGATGTGTCTCCTCTTTACAGCTCTTTACCAGTCGGGCAGCAAGTATTTAAGCCTCCTTCCAACCAGCCACAGATCCTCCCTCTAAAACAGCTGGCTGGTGTAAGCAAGTGTGTTTAAAACGCAGACAAGGCCAGTAAACTTCCCCTAATAACACCGCACAGTTCACAGTCAAAGGCGGCGCATTGCACATTCCCTTTCATCTCTCCAGTGCCTCTGAGACAGAGACAGGAGTGGGGTTTTGAAGGGAGGGATGAGGGTTGTAGTCAGAGGAGGGGCAGACAGCCAGGCTGAATCTGTCTTCTTTTTTCTTTTTTTTGCCCCAGGGGCGTGTGCTGCTGCTGTTGCTCTCTCTTTGTCTGAAGACTGATTAACAGAAAGCACGACTAAAGAGAGAGAATATGAATTGTGTGTGCTGACAACAGCTTCCATTGTCTAAAAATCTGTACTGCATTTTTTTTATATAAGTGCGTGAAATAGAGGGAAACCCAGATAAAGGATGCTACAAAGATTGAGTAAAAATAGAAATAACGCAATGTAAAAATACTCATGCATTCAAAATTGTGCTCAAAAATGCAGTAAAACACCATCGAAATAAAGTATTTATGCAGAAAGACTCCTTTAAGTGTTGTAATGTTGCAACTGGTTGTGATGACATTCCCTCTCACCACTTAATATACTGTTTTTAATACTTGATGGGTTTATCGAAGTAAAATCTTGATATCTTAAAATCATAACTAGTAACTGGTTGGTAGCTAGTGACTAAAACCATCATGTAGTGGGGATAAAAATCTACATCCATCTGTTTTGTGTTTTACAGAATGGAAATACCAAAAGGCCTACCTCTAATTTGTAACATCAAAGACTGTATATAGCGCTAATATGTCACTGTTGTGTTCTCAGCTTGTTCTGCTTCCCCCAAGTGGCCAAAATCAATTAATGCAGCTTTAAGATTAGTATTTGAGTAAATGCACTTAGTTGCAGTACTTTCCAAAACTGCTTGTTGAGCTTTCAGTGCATAGTTTATTTGTTTTATACATTATATATATCTGTTATATATGTCTTTGCAGTGCAATGAACCTTGTCCAGGCCTCTATGGTTTTACTGTAGTAAAGGTATGTCACCACAAGTAACCATTAGCATGAAAATCATTTCACAGAAGAAAAAAGCTGCACTGTGATTATACTGTGCAGTACCTACCAGGAACAAAATAATAATTACAGCACTGGCATGACCGGTAATGTGCATTTAGTTTGTTTTAACATTTAAACCGCATTATGTAATTCACTCCCTGGAAAAGCTGCTGCAGAGAACACATTCTTAGTTAATGCAGTTTTGCTGCAGCATGTGTCAGGGGGAGTCTGGTTGGGGTCGGTGTTGGTGTCGATGTAGTCAGCGAGGTCATGAGGGAGCAGAGCTTCCTGCTGCTCTTACTCGATCCCCGAGGGTCAGCAAGTCTTGGGATTCCTGGGTGGAGACGAACTTCCACAACACTCCTCGCTATAGCTGTCTAGGACTACTGAACCCCAGCCAGCAGAAATCTAATTTAAGAACTAAGAACCTTTAAAAGAAGCAGTAAAAAATAATTGCTTAATTGCACTGGTGTTTCCAGGCTATTTCGAGTGGGGCGTTCAAAGCGGGGCACAGATTTTAAATAGGGTTGCACTAACCATGACATTTTGGATCTTCAAACTTTTGCGGTCAAGACATTTCAAACATTTCCAGTAAAGTGTTCCGGATGTACTCTTTGTTTCTGGTAGCAATGCGTTATTAGTAAAGTGCTACAGAAATGCAAAAGTTATATCTATCTAAGAGCACAAAACTGAAACTGATGTTATAGCACCCACCCTACTATGTCATTGAGCAACACACTGAATTACTAGGGCCTGTAGGTGCTATTTTGTAAACATTTATCATATAAACCTGTTCCAGTGATCCTAGTAGTTCCTCCAGATTATTTAAACAAACTCAAATCTACACATTGTCTTCAGCAAGTAAGACTGTACTATGTACAACCCAATACACAACGCATGCTTTCTAGTCTTGTTGGTCCGGCTGAACCGTGATGCATACCATTTCTTAAGCCCTGTTGAAACCACGGACCATTGATTGTTTGTCCAGTTGTAATCTAGTTACATGTGGTCATTTACAAAGGTTTAGGGGTTAATTCTTCTTCCAACATTTCTCCCAAATAATTTCCTCCTATTTGGTTTAAAACTTCTCCTGATGAAATACAACCATGCAGACTTTGAACATCTACACTGTAAATTAGAGTTGTACATTTACTGTGATCATATGCTCTCGTATTGCGTTGTAAATTTGTAAATCTGTAACCTGAGAATTTGTTAATCAATTATCTCTCAAACCTGAACCCACTCAAAATGCTCTCAAGGAAATACAGCTGCGCATAATCATAATTCTCTCATTTCCATTTCTTTTTCTTTGTCTCTGTCTTACTCTTTGCCGCTGTACCAACCTGACTTCTCCTCAGGATCAATATAGTTAACCTCATTTTATCTTAATTAAGCCAAAACACACAATAAAGCCAAAACATGATTGATATAGAGCAAAATGTAATTAATAAAATCTGTTTGTGGATTTCAGATAAAAGCAGCAGATGCAGATTGTATTACTGACGAATATTTGGGGGATTTACGTCCTTGTTTTCTACTCTAGAAGTTTTGATAGATCATTTTACACAATCTGCGGTAATGCGGAAGAAAAAGGACTTTGCTCTCAAACGCATCACATCGTGTGCTTGTCTTGTGATGCTGCAGAAGTGTTTCTGATTGTCATGGGGAGCAGACTTCGACTGACATCTGTGAGGTAACGATTCCACTCAAAATCTCTTCTATGTACTCCGGCACTTTGTTTTCATGACATGTCAGTTTTCTCTAAATTGACTAGTTGGTGTTATTGCTCTCTTTAACATTGCCGTAAAATTGCATGACATCCTCAAAAAGGTTGTATGTTGCAGCATGTCATTCATTAAGGGTTAGGCACAGTTGATGTGACAACCTGCCATTTTTACAATGTATAGCTTTATGAGTAGATAAAATACTCATTAGCCGTGTTAAGATGATGGTTAAAACAAAATGTATTGCTGGGCTTAAATAATTAACAGACTATGACATCCAGGGTCTGCTGATCTTTTACAGAGAAAATGCATTGCCATAATGGACATAATGTCATTGATTATCCGTCATGTACTGTATATTAGGTGAGATAGTCATCTGCAACTGTGTGCTGCTGTGATGTGATTGGTCATGGACTGGAAGAGCAACCTGAGGCGCAGCCAGTCACAGAGGAGCATCCCCTCGTCATGTAACATGCCCACCTGGACACAGGCAGCGCTGCAGGGCAAGACAACGTCGGTGTCCCAGCTAGTTGCCAGGTTAAAGTGACGTCATCTTCCTCGCTCTTTGTACATCTGTGACAACTAAGCACATAGTCCTCTATAACCTTCTACATGCAGTACTTGTTAGTAGATGATTAATAAGGCGTTTGTGTAACAGGTATCAAACGACAGTCAGTGCATCCAAACAAGAAAAGCAAAAGCAGGTGTTCAAAGAGGTAACCGCTGACTGTACACTATGACAATTTTGAGCTGCCTGTAAAGTCAAACACAAAGCATCTTCCTTTGTGCAAACATGCTTCTATCTGTGTCACTGTCAGAAAACCCCATCTCTACAGGAGGTTAAAGAGACTCAACCGGAATCTCTGATGTGGAGAAATGACGATAGGGAACAGTCTCGAGCCAAGACCAGTTTGACCCGCAGTAAGTCAATGGGGAGCCTTCAAAACAGTGCGGTGTCCATAGAGGCCCTGAAGACTCTGTTTGAATCAAAGGCAGCCACAGGAAACAAGGTGAAGAGCAGTTTCATAGCTGCAGGTTTCACTGCACCCCACAAAGCAGCAGACATCATGCCAGTGATGAATGGAGCGGTTGAAGAGGTAATGAGCTCTGCAGGGGAACTGAAGACCCCAAATGTCTGCTGATGCACCAGTTAATGATGCTAAAAGGCAATCAAAAAATCATGTTAAAACAACCACTGTTCTACCTCAAACGTATCAGAAAACATCCATAACTTATTTTTAACTTACATTTAGATGTCATCATGTACGAAGATACCTGTCAATCTTTTTGGGACTAATAGATTAATTTTTCAACACACATTTTACTTGAAATCATCACGTTTCTATCAAATCCATCCTGTAACTTCTAAAAATAGAATTAATACATATTAATTCATTTCAATGTCATATGAACAGACATATAAGTCTACTTAATGGCACAGACAGTTCATTATTTCTCTCTCTAGGTGGTGAATCAGACCTGGATGGAAGGGAGAAAAACAATAGGGGGTACTGACTTTGAAAACATTGCAGCCTCTCAAGCTGGTGAGTACCAGACAATATTCATCAAAGTGTGCTCTGTGATGACCCACCAACCTCACCACTATGTATTATCACCTACTGCCCAATAAAGCTGGCAAATAAAGGTTCAAAGTGTAATTCAACATGACAGAAAGGCATTTCTAAGGCCACTGAAGCGTCTAGTTGTCAGTGGACCTTTTATTGTTCAAGAAGGGAAATCTGATTAGCAGACAGAGTTCACAAAAACAAATAATAAAAAGGCCAGAAATAAACGACATATAGCAACATTAAAACATCTACAAATGAACTACATATATACACTTCCGTGATGAGAACCAAAAGAGATACTTTCCTGTAATCTGCAGCCCTGATCAAGGTTGTGAGGAAACTGTAACTGGCATTATGCCCTAAAGCTGCTAAAGACCTTGATTTGACTCTGAACGGTGAGATTAGAGCAGTGCAAAGTTGAATCAAAAAAAAACAGAACAAAGACACTGTGCATGAATTAATGCACACAGGACTGACTGAGTAACACAAATGTAACAGAATAAAAACTTCCATAAAAAATTTTGTTCCCTAATAATTTCAGGAAATTTCCTGAAAATCACAATGTAATATGGTACTAATTATACATAAAACAGAGACAGTGTTTAATTACATTGGTTCAAATTCATTGCTAGCGTGGAGTCTTTTCGTCAGTGCACAGCAGGTCAGCTGTAAACTGTATGCATATCTATCTAGCTGAACATGCAAATGTAATATTTTACTACAGATATGCATTCAGTTCAACATATATGAAAAATAAAGTTTCCAAAAGTAAATTAACAATAAATTAACAGTGTATAAACGGAGCTGTTCTTTCAAGAAAAGTTATGTTTTCCCTGTAATTAGTACCAAATTACATAGATCCCTATGTTTCCAAGGAAATTATCAGGGAATTGCTGACCTATAAAATAAAGTTTTACCCAAACATATTTTGATCGACCTCAAACACATGTTTAGTTTCTCATATCAGCCCAATTCAGTGTCTAAATCCTCATGCAAATGAAAAAAAAAGAAGCCAGCTTCCCTGGTAGACATTCCCTGGAAAGCCCTCTGTGTGTCCTATGACTCAGGTCAAAGCTGTGGACAGTATGAATGAAAGGGAGGAGGTGAAACAGAGATGAGTATCAGCACAGTGAATGTGCAAGAAGCGGTGATTGACTCGACCTGGTGCGGGCATAGTAGGCCACTCCAGAACCGGACAGAAATAGCTGGCATGCTACAAGTCCTGAATAGGTGCAGGAGGGTGAAAGGGTCAGCTGTCAGTAGGGTAGGAATGAGACGGAGAGAGGGAGCGAGCTAAAGTGGCAGAGGCTCCATTTCCAGACACAAACCAACAGGATCTCGGAACTGAACACGTTCGCAAAGATTGAAAGAAAATAAGAAGACAGGCAGTTCAGAAGGAACTGGGAGCTGTTCATTTTTGTCTGTGAGTCCTGATTTGTATTTTGGAGAAACAAGAGAATAGTCTGCTGAATGTGTCTGCTGAGAAGTGTTACATGGCTTGCACATGCTCTTAAAAACTTGCCTGCTCATTTAAACCCATAAAGGTTAATGTATACAGAATTTTGGAACAGCTAAAAATATATATGATGTGATTAAAATATTAGACTTTAATATCACTAGAGGCTGATTCGCGCTTTACAGCAATTAACATTACATTGTCTGTTTTACTGTGTGCTTCTGATTGACAACTGTTAGTGGGCAATTGATTAACTATCTGTATATCTTTAAATTGTTTATAGAAAACAATTTAAAGATGTATAGTATGTGTGTTTACTTTTTCTCTTCTATGCTTAGTCAACTGCAGTGACTTGCCTGTCCTTTTAACTCTCTGTATTTGTGTCAGTGGAGTCGGGTGTCTGTCCCTCTCCACCACAAGTGCTACATTTATAACTCGACCACAAGGCAGCTGTGAAATATCAGCCTAGAATATGTTATTAACACACAACTATTAACCCACAGGTTTGGTAACATTGATGTGAACATACAACTCACATGTAGGTTATTAAAACGAGATTCCCCTTGTTCAGTTCTATTTAAATTATCAGTCAGATGATGTTGTGACTATCTCCGAAAATAGCACCTTACTTTGACAGCAGCTGCCTTTTTGACAGTTAATAATAACCAGTAAACAAAGTGAGACAACATTATGACTACTTTTGTCTTTACCCCAAATCTTGAATCTTGAAGAATTTGTTGGCACATGCTGTACATATCACGTCAAGTACTTGACACCATTGTCAACATGGATCTGGGAGAGCTCTAAAAAGGCCTTTTTTAAAGTAATAGACAGTATAACTTTAACACATTAAAACTGTGGTGTCTGATGTCTCTGCAGATGAAAAGAGGAGGTCAATTGCAGATTTCAGAAACAGCTCCTTCATCCAATCCAAGGAGAAACTGTGTGTCTCAGTCAAAGCTATGTCTGCTCTCTATCTGTCAAAGGTGGCACCTCAGGAATCAACACAAAGCCTTTTAAAACCGGTAAACACCTGTGTACTCTTTATGTGCTCCTCTTCTTTTCAGTCCTGGATTTGTTCCCCACTATTTTATAAGCATAATCTCAAAGATGCTATGTTTATATTTTGTACAAGGTAAACAAGCTAAATGTTTGTAAATTTGGAGCATGACCAAGAAAGTTAACTATAAATGCAGTTTTGCTTGTCGATTTCATGACACGCATTCAATACCACCCTGTCTCAGGATTTATTTATAGAGATATATGATTTTCAGATTTAGATTTATCTGTTTTGACCCTTAAACTACAAAATAATGAGCAATTTGTACATTTCTACAAATATCCAGTACAGTATATGATTCATATACACTGTGGCAACATTTTTTTTTTGCTACACACTGCAGTTTTATTATCTCTGAGAGAGTCATATACATTAAATAGAATCACACAAAATGTCATATAGTGATTACCGATAAAGAAAAATCAAGGTCAAGGACAAATGACCTGAAATAATTATTGTTTCCATCCAGGCACAAGATCACTCGTCTGAATCTGGGAAAAGAGTAAAACTAACCAAGGTAAGGTAGAATCTCACCAGACATTTTGCATGATGGTGTGCATTGGATTTGCATTGTCACAATAGCATAAACATTTTCCACAGGATCATATTCCATACGGCTCAAGAAACAAAGGCTTGCTTTTCCTGAGAGTTGCACATATTTCTTCCACAGAAAGAAACATATATTGGATGCCATCCACTCTACGTTTTCGTTTTTTTATTTAATCATTGCGGTGCATGCTGGTTGCTATGGAGCTCAGCTAACCCACTGACACCTGGCATGCGGAAAGCAAATCGCCTGGCATGATTTGGAAGGATGTAAGCATGTCTGCAGACACTAGAGCATGATTTTCACTGGATAGCTAATTTCTGTGACAAAAGACTCTATGATGAGAACATTACTTTGTTCTTCTAAGATGGCCGAAGACTCCCAACAAAAGAGAGATGAACTGTTTCCAGCTGCTTCAGCCAGACATCAGCCAGGAACAGAAGACATCTCTGGGGCACATTTCCAACAGTCCATGCCTTCCCAACTCTCCAAAGAGAAGTTATACCAAAAGCGGCAGAAATGTGAGCTGAGAAGGCTCTTGAAGCACACTGACCCAGAGCTGAAGATGTTGGATGAAGTTGTGGATGAGGAGCTTGCTGAGGTTTTGAGCTACGAGACTAGGGTGACAACTGGTGAAACTGGATACGAGGGAGAGGTCCTTTCAAGATGCTTGATATTTGAGAACTGTGCCTTGGGTGACAGGGCAGGACAAGTATCTCTTTACACCCCCAAGATGCACAGGGCAGAGGGAACAGTGGAAAGAGGCGATGTCAGTAAAACATCAGCTGTGTTTGAGGAGCATGAAGAGAGGCCCGATAATGAAAGTGTTAAAGGGATCGTGGAGGATGACAAAACACTTGGTTCTAGTCCAGATCCTAACATAGAGTGTGAGGAGGAGATGATCAGAATAGATGTTCAGGCTACCAGAAGGATATTTGAGAGTCAGTCTGTGAACAGATTAAATCCAAATAATAAACTCCAGGGGAAAGTTTCTATTTCGGGGGATGAGAAGGGGGCAGTCCAAAAAAGAAAAAAGGAGTTTGAAATCTGTAGCAAAGAGAATCTACGCAGCAATGCATGTACCAAACCCCTTAATTTGAAAGATCAGCCCCATAAACAAGGGCCATGTGGTCAAAGCAGTGACCATCAGTCTTCAAGTAGGGAAGAGGTTTCAACTGGTGAAACGGTCTTTGAGAATGAGCCTACAAGCCTTTCTGATCCAGAAACATTTGGGGAAATAATCAAAACGAGTGCTGCTCTTTCTCAAAACAACCCATTTATCCCAACAAACATAGAGCATTCTTTTATGCATACATCAAAATCCCAAAGGTCAGAAGAAAACAATGGGGCAGCTCAGGACTATCTGATAGATAATGTCAAGAACAGAACCCATTTGTTTGAATCAATGCCATTTGACAAAATTAGGCATCAGAACAAGGACGAAATTGAGACGATGGTGGAGAACATCAAGGAGACATTGAATAGGCTTTATCATATAAATGCCATACATTCAGATGGCTCAATCATTGAGGTGAATGAAACAATGCTAGCGAAAAAGGCCAAATTCACACTATTAGAGGGTGGGCCTAAGATAAAATATGATGAGGTGACTGAGGGTGGTGCACAGAATTTCCTACTCCAGTTGCTACCACGAGCAAACCTTAAGTGTCAGATCACTTACCTAAAAGAGGATCATAAAGGAAGTATGGAGGCCTCAGTGGTAAGGGTACTAGTGCACCAGCATCAGTTCACTACCATCCAAGACACAGAGTTTAAAACTGCCACTGTGGTTCAACTTGTTGAGGATATTCTCAATCAAGATAACTCTCTGAGGAAAGGAGTGATAATCCAGGAGGATGTGGACAAATGTGCTGAAGTCATTGTTTACTCCCTCTACAATTATTTTGATGAGGAAGATGTGAAACATTACTGTCCTCCACAAGGTGCAGAGTATGATGAACCAGAGCCAGAAAGAGGTGATGTGTGTAAAACAGATGATCAAGAACAAAGAAGGAAAGGCGTTATTGAATCAACCATAAGCTGCCTTCTAGAAACTTCAAAAGACCAAACCTGCCAAGGATCAACAAGGCCTGAAATCACAGAAAAAGGGAATGTAAAACTGTTCAAGAGTTGTATTGAAAAAGGAGACTTGGAGTATTTGAAAACTCTTCAAGCTGAACCAACAGAGCAAGAACAAGAACTCGAAGGCATAGATCTTCATCATGAACAGGCAGAGGAAAGTTCTTCAGAATGGGTCCCAGTGGATGTAAAGAGACTGAAAGACATGTTTTCTGGAGATCAAAGACCTGTTCAACCAAAGCAAAATGCATGTGAAAATATTGCCCAATCTACCGCAATTTCTTGTGCGTTCACAGGAAAGAACCAGTCTTCTACAGAATGCAATGTTGGGGTATTCTCTCATGGGCAAGTAAAGGATACCTTTAGGGAGCATGGTGACCAAACACAAGAAGTACCATGTAACTCAACAGTTGTGCCACAGGGATCATACCTACATCGTGAAACACACGACGACGGCAGGGTCCACCATGCTCAATTAGTTGAGGTGGTAGATGACAATAACCTCCAAACTGCAATACAAAGCCTCAAACAGGACGAGATTGAGACCAAATCTTTGAATCACTCGTCAAAAAATCAGAAATTCCTTGTTCAAGAATCTTTTAAGGAACCAGTGATCTCAGTTACAGCAGGTGATATTGAACACTCAGGAACAAAAGCAGAAATATCTCAAGAACTGGAGGACCCAAAAGAGGACTCATGCACTAAGCCAAGGTGGGATGAACATCCATCAGCTTCTAACATCTCCTCGGAACATCAATCAGACCGCCAAAGTGAGAATACAGAGACATGCCCTAAAGACACAAATTCTGAACTAGTACAAACTACTGAGACATGCAGCAAAATGGGTCAAAACGCCACAGAGGTGGTCGAGAAAGAACACTTTCAAGCTTCTATGGTGTCTGTAGATAGTACTGAAACAACAGCTGCACAACAAGAGAATGATGAAGTTGTTTTTGAGGGTAAACTTAAAGCAGCTTTGGATTCTCTGGAGAGATCCAACCTTAATGTCACTAGAGGAGATTTCAGAGCAGCTATGATATACAGAAACTCGCCCAAACCTCACAAAGAAAGATCACAACTTGAGGATGCAGTGTTTGTTCAAAAGCCCACTATGGAGGAGGTTTGCCATGTGACTGAACCCAAATCCACTCAAGAACCACTGATACAAGAGGTCTCCAAAGACGAAGGTACTGGACAAATTGCAGAGCTCCCAAGTCAAAGTGAAACCCTAAATAAAGCCGCTACAAGTGCTGTCTCAGAGAAAAGAAGAAGGCCTGTTGGTTCAAAACCAGCCATCCCACCTAAACCTGAGTGTTTGAAAGTGAAACAAAGAGAAATTCAATCAGCCGACACAAACAAACCTGAAGCAACCCAAATTAATACTGAGAGACCCGAAGTAACAGTTCCTCAACCATTGCCAATTACATCAACGTCACTTAAGGATGAACACAAGCAAGATCTGTTCAAAATTAATGGCGGTGCAAACTCAGGACCAGATTCAGTGGATCATCAAAGAAATGAGCTCTTTAAGGAAGCTATACAGACGTCTCGGGAAACTGAAGTAAGGCATCAAGACCAAGGTTCAATCATCACCTTGGAAAGTAAAAACACAAATGAGAATATAACTAATCAACAACAGGATATAAATGCCACAGCAGAAGAGAAAAGCCCCCAGGATATGAATGAAACAGATGAAAGTCATATAGATTTTCATGGCGCATGTAAGAAATTTGGAGGTAAAAAGGCATTGACTGTAAAGAATGCTCCTGTAAAGCCAAAAAGAGTTAAAATTGCACAGCCTGACAACAAAGATAATAACGCCTCAATATTTACACATGTGGTTGCGGAATCACAACAAACTGTAAGTGGTCCATCATGTAATAAACCAAACACCTGTGGACAAACTGCTGACAGCAAAGACAAGCAAGAGAAAGAAATGAAACACGAAAGCAAAGTTGAGATGAGGGAAAAGAAAGGACGCACCGAGACAGAGGACGAACGCCGACAGCGGCTGTCAGTTCACATGGATGAGATCATGAGAGGGAACATAACAGCAGCCATGGATATTTTTGACAACTTGCGAAAGCAGGAGGAACTGCGGAGCATTCTCAGTCGAGTTGAAGAGATTGAACAGGACACGAGCGAGGTTGATGTAAGGTCTCTGAGGGGCGTATTTGAAAACGTCCCAGACTGGGTTGTCAGCTCCAACAAAAAGAAACAAAAAAAGGTCAAACTAGAAAACAAAGAAGAGAGGATGCCGTCAACGAAAGACAATGCTGAAAGCAAGTCGTCAATGGCACATGTTTTTGGAGATCTTGAGCGAGCCAGGGAGGAAATCATGAATCTAAAAGAACAGACTTTAGCCAGACTTATTGACATAGAGGAAGCCATTAAAAAAGCTCTTTATTCTGTCTCTACTTTGAAATCTGACTCAGATATTGCTGGTTTATCGTGCCTTTTCAAAGAGTCATTAGGGACAGTCCAAGGATCCCCATCCTCTGGTAATATTAGAAAACTTTGCATCACTTCAAGCAAAACAAAATCACTGCAGATACAAGAAAGCCCTACCGCACAGGGAAACACAGATCTGTCACTTAGCCTGGGTGCAAGCATTGACAGAACCTCTGCAAAAAAAAGAGCAAGTCCTCCATCTTCACCTGCCTTCATCTCCATCCAGTCGGCTGCTAGAAAGGCAGATAAAACTGAGGTGCTTCCACAAGAGACTACAATCTGCCCCACGTGTCAGCACAGCCCAAAGACAGAGGAGAAATTCCAGACAACAAAAACCGTGACATGCAACAGCCCTGCTCAAAACAGAAAAAGGGACCCCAGAAAAGGAGGTAAACAAAAGTCTTCTTCCAAAACATTCAACCCTAAACGAGAGCTCAGTGTCCTCAATGTGCAGACTGACCATGATGGGAACAGTATCATGGGCACCAAAACAATCACAGAGAACTATGAGAAGACCGATAACTTTGGGAACCAGTTTTACTCTTCCAAAACCTCCACTGTCGTCACTACTCATCCAGAAACTACAACAACCACAGGACAGGCAGTGGTCAGTCCAGCCTATCAGGTCACCAAGTACCCAGAAGTTCAGCTGCCAATCAATCAGAAACCTTAAATCATTCACAGACAGGTGCAGTTTGTTTCCTAAGAGTTGGCAGTGTTTTTCATATTCTTTATGACAAAGATGTTATGTACTTTTTTTTTTTGCTAAGATTATAAATTAAGTTGGTTATTAATGCTTGTTTACATGAGGTTGTTGTTAGTTTTGGATTTTCTTATTGACATTGTAGGATTTCTTATTTTAAGCTGGCATTCTTTAAAATTGTTTTTGATTTGCATTTGAAATTAAATATGTATTATTGGTTTTCATTTATGCTCTTGTGTTTGCTGTTATTAATGCTTATTATTGTCAAAACAATCTTTTTATTTTAATCAAGCTTAGTCTCATTTTTCCCGCCAGTTTCAGCCAGGTTGTGGAGAGATGTGTTCAGACTGTTTGAAGCCAGTTTATCCGATGGAAAGAATTACTGCAGACAAATACATTTTTCACAAAACTTGCTTCTGTTGTAAACAGTGCAAGAGAAAATTAAGGTGAGAAATTAAAATATTCTTCAGAAAAATCAACTCATGAAACAATAATCAATGATTCCAAATGTTTATTTCTTGTCTGTGCCATAAAGACTTAGTTTCTTTGATGATGATAAATTTGATAAATTGCTTGGTATATAGCTGACCCACTCTTCTATGCAACAACTCTTTTTGTAAAAACAAATACTTACTTAAATCAAAAGCAAATATTCCATATTTAACTCATATTTAACATATTTTAAATACATGACCATGTTAAAATAATATATGGTAAAATAACCAACATTTTTCCACCACCTTTGACCAAGAAGACATTATTTTTAACACATTCCCCAAGGTGCAACACTTCTACTGGTTTCCTGTCCAGGCAGGAAACCAACAGAAAAATACCATTTTATTGTGTATGAAACAATACAATAATAGAATATCACATTAATATAGACAAAAGAAAATTGAACTGATAATATACTGTTTTAATTTTGGTTCATGTTATACACATTGAGCAAGAGCAGATGTCATTTCTGACTACCATCTTTGGATTGGGTAAAAACAGTTGCAACTTGGAAACAGGTTAAAAGAGTTTTTATTCAGTGGTAAGAGTTGTTAAAAGACCTTCTGGGTTTATAAAAGGTTGACAGGTAGCCTTTTTATCTTTCAGAAAACAGATGCTTAGCTTTGTGACTCGAATGTATTGATAACTTATTGTAAATGAGACATACAAATTGGGGCTAGCTATCACCCTGGTTCACAGTAGCAGTGCTTAAGTTAGCAACTTGTCTTGCCCTTTACTTTTGTGACACTCATTATTTCAGTCAGATGAAGGATAAATCTTACCTGTTTAATAGAGATTTGAGACATTCCTGGTCACATGTTCAAACAGAAAGCTTTGGAAGCAGTACCTTACAAGCACATAAAATATTTGCTTTTACTGTTAGTATCTTTCAGACAGCCTTTCCAGGTTTGCAGTCTTCTAAAGTGACTTTCTGTGACCTTTTTTCTTAGCTGCCTCTTCTTCTTAACTGCTGCCCGGTCCATTTGTTACAGTAAAGATCTCAGGAGACACTTTACTATTGTTTCCAATAAGTTTTGAGAAACTCTAAACTCCTAATACGCTTTTTCAACGGCGCTGGTTAAATTTACACAGTGCTGAGGGTAGGAGTCACCTGATTGACATGTCGCCATGGTAACGACTTGTCAATCATAGATAACCCCGCCCTGAAGCATACTCTGCTTTCTGGTCTATTTTCCTCTAAATGGGACCATAATTTACTAAATGAACATGATGTTGTATTGAAGGAGACTTGAAACTACCGATTGAGACCATAAACTCATTAGGAAAGTGTTCACGGAGGTAATAAATCAGGTGTGAAGTAGGGTCATTTTACCATAATTTTTTACAGACTATTTAAAAAACAAAATTAACAGTGCAACTTTTTAGCCTATTTAAATAATGTTCTTTTAGAGCACCGGTTCCCACACTCGGGTGCCACATTACCAGGGGGACAAGTGAAATTAAAGTTGAATAGATGTTTGTCACATTTTGACTTGTCAGACAAAGGCCTATGTAATAACATTGCAAATTGTTGCATTACAATGCTGTTATATGTGGAAATGAGGCATAATTAATATTATTCATTCCACCTGTGCTTTTCATGCTATGACAAGTAAAAACCATGACAGAAAATGTTTGGGTGCCACTTTGAACAATCATTTGCAAAATGAAGCTCAATTACATATAAATGATTCATTTTTACATTTATTAAAATCTCACACTCTAAATGTGCCACATACCTACTGACTACCTCTAACCAAATGCAGTCCTTTATTTAAACTTTTGTCATATTGTGCTCATTTGTAGCATGTACAATTACGCACCTTTATATGGGGAATTCTACTGCATATTTCACTACCAACAACTGTTCAGAAGAAAAGGGAATTATGATGAGGGCTTTGGACATGCTCAACACAAGAACCGATGGCTTCTGAGAAATACTGCTGGCGTGGTGACCAATCAGTCTGAGTCTGAGGCATAAATAACAAGTGACAATGTGAGTACCAGTAGGCAACATTTATCTTTAGTGTGCCTTGTTTCTTAACATATTAATGATAATTCATTAACTTTTCTTGCCTCCATTAAAGCTGTGTTCTGTTTCTGTTCTCAGTTGCTGTGAGGGAGACTGTGACAACACAGAAATTCCTTTTTAAAAAATGTGTTTGAGGCACCCTGCAATGGCCTACTGCTGTCCAGATCTTACAGAATCAGAATCAGAATCAGGTTTATTGCCAGGTACATTTTCACATACGAGGAATTTGGCTTGGTATGAATTGGTGCTTACAGTACACATAAAATATAAATAATAATATAAATATATAAAAAGTAAGGAGATCAAATAAATGTACAAGTATACAAAATATATTAAAATAATACAATAATACTATAATACAATGTTGACAAGTATGTGCAAAAGTTGGAAACATGAGCATAAAGCACAGATGAGCGTTGTTGTAAAGTGTGGGGTCAGGAGAGTGTATGAGTGTGTGTGAGTTTGGGGAGGAGGGCATGAGAGTCACTGACAGTGGGGACCCGGGCCTTGTTGAGGAAGCCCAGTGCTATCGGAACTGAAGAAACTGTTCTTGTGGCGAGAGGTTTTGGTCCTGATGGGCCGCAGCTTCCTGCCAGAGGGGTGAGTCTGAAACAGTTTGTGCCCAGGGTGGGAGGGGTCAGCTGCAATGTTTCCTGCATGCCTCAGAGTCCTGGAGGTGTACAGGTCCTGAAGAGAAGGAAGATTGCAGCCAATCACCTTCACTGCAGAGCGAATGATACGCTACAGCCTGCCCTTGTCCCTGGCAGTGGCAGCAGCGTACCAGATGGTGATGGAGGAGGTGAGGATGGACTCAATGATGGCGGTGTAGAAGTGCACCATCATTGTCTTTGGCAGGCTGCCGCAGGAAGTACATCCTCTGCTGAGCCTTCTTGGGGAGGGAGGTGATATTCAGCTCCCACTTGAGGTCCTGGGAGATGATGGTGCCCAGGAAGCGGAAGGAGTCCACAGTGGTGACTGGGGAGTCACACAGGATGATGAGGGAGGGTGGGGCTGTGCTCTTTCTGAAGTCTGCGACCATCTCCACTGTCTTCAGAGCGTTGAGCTCCAGACTGTTCTGGCCGCACCAGGTCACCAGATGGTCGATCTCCCACCTGTAGGTGGACTCGTCCCCATCGGAGATGAGCCCAATGAGGGTGGTGTCATCCGCAAACTTCAGGAGCTTGACAGACTGGTGACTGGAGGTGCAGCTGTTGGTGTACAGGGAGAGGAGCGGTGTGTTCAGTGTGCAGTACAGTGTGTTCATATAATTATTGGTAATGAATGATAGCGTGTTAACAAATAACTCAGAACCTAATTGCAATAATGGCTTAATCATTTCAAGTCATCGCAGTATTAGTGTGACAGATGCTGACACAAGTTATCTTTTACTTGTCATTCAGTCAGTTTTATTAAATTACCTTCTACTTACTACTTATTCTTGTGGACACTAACTGGGAAAAAAGGTTTGTAAATTTTATTTTAACTGCGGTAAAAGCGAATAATGTCATTTGGTTGCAAATATTCAGGTGTGGTAGTTATATAGAATATAATGAATGTAATTTGATGATGGTCAAATGCAAAGACAGAATGCTTTAGGATGGCTGTGTTTATACAGATCATAAAGAGGTTCATTCATTTGACTCCCATGAATTTCATTCCATCAGATTTCTACATTTGCACTGGTACTGAGAACCTGACACAACATAATGAGTCAATTTAACAGGAATATACACTTAAAGGCAAGCATTTCCATGTTAGTTGATTTACTATTTACACTGAACAAATATATAAACACAATACTTTTGTTTTTGCCCCTACTCATCATGAGCTGAACTCAAAGATCTAAGACTCTCTCTATGTACACAAAAGGCCTATTTCTCTCAAATATTATTCACAAATCTGTGTTAGTGAGCACTTCTCCTTTGCCGAGATAATCAATATCAATATCAAGATGCTGATCAGACAGCACAGGTGTGCAATACCCATTTGCAGATTATGAGATATAAAACATAATTATGAGATTTAAGTCAAAATTATGAGATTTTTCATTGTTTTTTGTAAACAAACGAAAAAACAAAGTATCAAAATGAACTTGGACCCCCCTGGTGTTTTTAATGAACATGAAAAAAATGACAAAATAAAAATTTAACTTCCAAAACAAACATTTTAGTGTGATTTTTACCAACAAATAGTGACAAAACAATAAATTCAGAGATGGGTGAAATGGACAATTTAGATTAGGGTAGTAAGTCATTTAGTGTCCCCTACAAAACACTCACTCACAAAATTAATTAAAAGATAACAACAAAAGTCAACACAAACTGGGATAAGTACATCTTCACAAGTTATACTTCAACAGTTTGTGTAATATCTTTTGGGTTATTGTCATGTCCTTTCTACATTCAAACATCTTACACTTGTAGACAGGTGAGATTCAGCTCTTGTTAAAGAGAACATTACACTAAAATATGCATCAAACTTTCACCAGAATGTAACCAAAATGCAGTGTCAGACTTTAGCATGCTATGGATGACTCATAGACCCATCCATCCATACATCCAGTTGTACTGTTATATGCTTCAATGGTTTCCAAATCCAATCCACAGATGTGAACATTTCACCGCTTTCAAACCTTGCATCCTCATACACCAGGAGGGTGAGATTTCTTTGTCTCTCATTTGTCAGGTTGGCCTGACACTCCAAGATCCAGTCAGTGTAACACTGATGAGGGAAGTGCCTGAAAATACCTGGCTAATCACATCAAAAGCAGCAAACATGCAAAGCATAATGCAACCAGTAAGTGTTTCTGAAACTAACCAGTGCCCTTGGTGGCTAAATTTGCAGTGGTTCCACATCATGTACAAAGCTTCAGTCTAGGCACAGGATGAATAGGACCCAGTAAGGGTGAAAACACCAAAATAATTAATCTTGGTAATTAATATTTAACCAAGCATAATAATGTGTTTTATGGCACTATTTTTAGTAGGGACTATCAGCCCCTATTCCACCAATTGTAAAATTTGGATTAGCTAAATCAATGACATGAGCACTAACACAGATAATGACCAGGGCCCGTATTTATCAAGGTGCTCAGAATTACTCATAAGAACACTGCTAAGAATTGACTTAAGAGTAAAAAAATTCTTGGCTGTTGCTGTCTCCACAGTGCTGCCATCACAAGCCCCTACAGGGAACTCCTAACGAGACTTCTCAAGCTGTCTTAAATAACTGGGAAAGTAAGAGTGATTCTTAGCTTTAAGACACTTGATAACTTGCTTTTATACTTAAGCGACGGCGACAGATTAAAGTAGGAGTTAATTCCATGAATTCTCAGCACTTAAGACTAAAATGGCACTTTGAGAAGCTTGATAAATACCGGCCCAGATTAATAAATTAGGCATTTAGCCTGCTCTATACTGAATTTACTGAATATGCCTTTGCCAAACTTAGTTAGTGTAAGACCTAAGGTGTGGCTTTTGTATTTTGTTACAGTATATGTATGGGATTTCGCTCCATGTCTTCTTCATGAATCATTTGTTGAGGGTAAGGACTTTTTGTAAGCTATAGCCTCAGCCTTTAATTTTTTGTGAAATTTCAGTTCTAAATTAGCATGATATAATTTATTCAGCCATTAAATACATATGGACTCAGTCAGCGACAGATGAACTGGCTGGACCATCTCGCAGAATTAACATCAAATAGCTAGCTAGTTAGCTACAACGGATCAATTCTGCAGGTCACTTACTAAAAATATCTGAATTCTGTCTGAAACTAGAGACCTACGACTAACATAAAGGGTTTTAGGCACAATTTGGGCTTCAGTAACAAACATATTTTTGTTTTGTTTTGTTTGGATACTTTCAAAATATAGCCGTCTCTTGTGAGCTCTCCAACGTTGCCTACCCTATCTGGGGATAACAGATGTAAATTAGCTGCTAGCTAACTCCGGTGCAATTACTTTAAATTGTAACTGTCCTTGCAAAAATCAACAACAAATTAAATAATCTGTAATCCATTAAAAGGTAGTAAAGTAAGTGAGGAATTTCCAACATCATGCTGTCAGAATACTTAAATAGTCAAAGCAGAAAAAGCACAGATGTGTTACATTTGCCTTCAGTCCAGTGCAATTAGCTTGCACTTGGCACCTGGAAAAGGCTGTGAAAAGGCTGTGTTAATACTAGCAATAAAAAATAATAAGCAGTAATATTGAGCGACTTTTTACATTTTAAAACACAGATGCAAGACAACAGTGTTAAAAGCAACATTAATGTTTTTTTATGGGGTCAGAACAGAATAGCAAATGTACATATATACATAAGTTAAAATATAGCCTATAAAGATCTATCAAACAGTCTATAACTTCTGTAGTAGTAAAACATTTTTCACAGATTGTAGCAAAAAATAAAAATTAAGTTTAATAATTTACAAGTTAAACATGATTCAGCTGAATCTTTGCATTTAGGTAACAGCATTCTGATAAATTCTTGCTGCCAATTATCAGTTGAGAATAGGCAAACAATTTTTCTCTGATATGAAAAAAGAAACACTAGAAAAAAGCTAGATCCATATAAATTACATTTTTGTGATCTTTTCTGAGTTAGACAAGGATCCCATCTCAACAGTCTTATTCTCTGGGTTTCTGAAATTAAAAACAAGAAGATTATCATATAGAATTGCTTTGATTCTCTTTTAAGTGAAGTAAACACTCTGTTGTGAAAGGGTTCATCAACTCACGTGAGTTCAGCATGGTCTTGGAGTTCAGCATTACAGGTTTCAGGCAGTAATAAACAGAAACCTGCAGCAGCAATTGGGATGATGCCATATATCAGCATGGGGATGGTGAAATGGTAGACGTCCAGGAGCCTAATCAGTGGAGCGAGGATGCCCGCCACACGGGCGCACATGCCGTTTAGACCTATACCATTCTGCCTACCAGATATACATTAGACTTATCAGCAATCTCACAGCAAGTAATAATAGAAAACATGGCATTTTCTGCAAATATTAAGTATAATATGTTTTACCTTTGGGGCATTAACTACTTTACCTTAGATTGGTCGGGTATAGTTCTGCCGTATAAACATAGATTATGGAGAAACTGGCAGTGGCTGCAAATTTTCCCAGTACAGCTATGACTGTTACCCCTACAGGAAGATCTGATGGACAAATAATGAATCAGATAAAAATGTAAACGTACGTTTTGTCAGAATGCAGGTTTGAAGATATCACAGACTCCCATTATTATACAACAAAGTACCTCTTGGAATGACAAGTATCCCAAGACAAGCACATCCTCCAAACAACAGGACCCCTGCTAGAATGATTTTCCTGCCGAAGTGCTGGATGAGAGGCAAACTTCCCAGACGTGCAGGGAGTTCTACTACGCCAAAGATGAACTGTGTGAGGTAGATATCCAGACCGAAATTGCCAACATTCAGGCTTAGTCCATAGTACATCAGACTTGTTGCAAACCTATTAACAAAGTGGAAGAAATGTCTTCAGTGCAACCAGAAATGTACGGCTGTAATGCTGTGGTTGTGAGTAAATACTCACCAGACGTAGCTCATTATGAGAGCACGTTTTCTCAGATATGATATCCTAAAGATGTCCAGCATGCTTCCTCTTTTGGAAGTATCCTCGACCTCCAGCTAAACAATGTAGGTGTACTTTTTTAGTTATATTTGTTTTAGAGCTTTTTTGTGTTTGATTCTGCTTGAAGTCAAGGTGTCTTTGATGCTGCTCACCTTGTCAAGCAGATCTTCCGGGCTCTTCCTTCCGTTCACCTTGGCTGCCCTCCGGATCTCCTTTATGGCCTCCGTCTTCCTGCCCTGGGTGATGAGCCAGCGAGCTGACTCTGGAAGAATCCTAATTGATACATACGTCCATGATCACAAACTGTAATAAACACTTTATTTTATTAATAGACTAAAGTAGACATTAGCATTAAATCCAAGTAGTGGCATGAGAGGCTGCTGACCAGTAAAAGATTCCCAGAACAAGGGCAAGAGGGCTGAAGAGCACCAGCTGCAGGATCCTCCAGTTGCGGATCAAATAGGCATAGCCAGACAACACCATCAGTCCAAGAGGGAAAAAAGAGTGGCTGATAATGGTGCACAAAGCAAACTTGGACGAATCACTCCACTCTCCACCTTCAAAGCAATAGTACAGACAGAAATGCCCTTTTTTTAGAAAGTTGGTTGTGTGTGTGTGTGTGTGTGTGTGTGTGTGTGTGTGTAACTTAATACTTACTACTCCTATTGTTACTAATTTCACTGTAATTGTGACAACTTTAAGTTAAATATATGTATGCGTCTGTAATGCGAAAGTATCAACAATTCAATGCATGCAACACTCAACAATGCAACACATATAACTTAACCATCAGTGACTTTATTTGTAATAAAAACAATGCTCATCAAATGGAATAATTTCCACCTTATCTTCTAAAGAAGAGAGTTTCAGTTGTGAGCATTTTACCTACCTATCACAAATGCATTAGCAATAATGCCTGAAATGGAGATGCCACCTAAAAATTTGATTGCCATGTAAACATAGATGTTGGGTGAGAAAGCAGCACCGACACCAAACAACAGCAGGAGAAAGAGTGAAAGCAGGACCACGAAGCGTCGACCGAACCTACAAAGACAAGGGAAGTACTTTGTACTTGAGCTTTGAATGAAAATCAGCACAATTTATTTCATTTAAGCAGATGCACTGTGTGCATAAAATAGTTTCTTTGAAAAGTAAAATGCGCAGAGTTCAGAATCATAAAGTTGCAGTGATTGTGTACCTGTCAGCCATCTGCCCCAACACCAGCGCTCCAACCAGAAGACCGGCCATGTAGATGGACTGCGATGCCTCAATCAAACTGCTCCTGTCACACACCAGGTCGAACTGAGTACAGAAAGGATGGTGAAAGGAGAAGAAGACCACAGAAAATACAGAAAAGGGGGGCTTTATAACAGTGGTGGTGATTCCATCATCATCGCATACTTTCACAAACTTTGCAAGTTTTTCCGAAGTGCTTTATATCATGGCTCTTGTAATCAGTGTTAGTTAATGGTAATAGGGCCCTTGTACGTCCTTGTAAGATGGATAATAACATTATTATATGTTAATAAGACTATGAAAGTGTTAAAATTAGCATCATACACTTTTTTTTTCAATTTTTTAAGCTTAAAAGACACAATTTAATAATTTATAGACTGCTTAAGAACATTAATAAAAGCTAAATCTAAAGTGAGAACAACACTTTATTTAGGTTAATAAATCCTTTATCATGCAGTTATTCACAGTTATATATACTTTTACAATTACACTGTTTTTCTAAGATTATTATTTTAGCAAAGGGGCCAGGCTGGATTCAAACCAGGGCCACTGCAGTGCTGCAATGCTCTTACCAGATGGGGCTTTGAAAAAAAATGCAACAGTTATTAGTAAAATTATAGTACATTTTAACATTTTGGTATATTTTATACAGTAAAAGATATTCTAAAACCTTCTATAAAATCATCGCTAATCACCTCGATATAATAGAGAAATAATTCAGTTAGAGGCATCCCAGTAGTTCATCTAGTGGTTGAGTCCTTAAAGCAGTGCCCTGGGTTTAAATCCAGCCCGGCCACTTTGCTTTGGCATAATGCCAACAAAAAAAATCTTTTAAAAAAGTTGAATTATAAAACTGTATGTGTATGTGTATATAAAGTTTTTTAACCTTAATAAAGCAACAACAAAAAAAGCTTAGTAAAGGTTAAACGACAGAAAATGTAAGTTAGTAAGACTCAGTAAATTCGTTTGTAAGGCTATAATGAACAATTATAAGAAATAAAGGTTTTTATTCATGTTATTAGTTTCTTATAAGAGCTTATAATATCTTAGAACAATAAATGTGCTGATTATTAACGCTTATATAGTCTTATTAACACATAATGATGTAAATAAGCATCATATAAAGGGCTTACAAGAGCCTTATTACCTATTACTAACGCTTACAAGGACCTTAACATAAATGGAGACAATCTATGTTAACCTGCCTAAAAAGACAAATATATATTTATATATACATTTAATTTTTGGTGTGTTGTTCTCTGGGTGTATAAACAAGCATCTCTTACCTCTGTCACAATGCTGGAGGCACCTTTCGGTGCCTCAAAAACTGACCCATTAATGCATCCAGTTGTATCGTTTATCCCATATGCTTCAATGGTTTCCAAATCCAAATTCACAGGTGTGAACATTTGACAGCTTTCAAAACTTCCATCCTTGTTCACTGGGAGGGTGAGATTTCTTTGTCTCTCATCTGTCAGGTTGGGCCCAAGATCCAAAATCCAGTTAGTGTTACAGTGATGCGGGAAGTTCATGCCTATAAACACCTGGCTAATCACATCAAAGGCTGTAAACATGGAGGGGATGCATAATGCGGCCACTAAACGTTTCTGAAATAAACCAAACTCCCCAATCTCCTTCAGGATCTGCCCAAAGTTGCTCATATTGGTATCTGAATGTCCTCAGAGTGCGGCGTGGGACACTGAAAGGTTTCGGGCTTTAAGCAACATCCAGCCACAGTCAGTCAACTTGACTCTCATTCTGCAAGTTAATATTTAAACTGACAATCACTGTGCTTTTACAACCTGCCAAGTTGCTAACAGACTACCAAAGTATTAAAATGTGACATGTCAGGATCCCTCAGGCTGAAGTCCAGCTGTTGAGCAGCTGCCCAGATCTGTGTCCTGCCTCAATGTCCACCCTTAGACCTGAACATTGAGAATAACACAAACAATGTGCCGCAGATATGTGAGAGCACTGGAGGGTAGAAGGTTTCAAGGATTTAGGAGGAAGAGGACCACCCTATGTGGAATCACATTTCATGTTCAAATAACTTTCGGTGAACAGTTAAATGTGACGCTCTTATGACATATATAATTTTATAAAACTGATCATTTCTGATTATAATAAGACTTTCTCAAATGATCAACCCCTTTTAGAAAGCTACGAGGGTTAGTTTCATAAGCAGTGTCTGCACTTGGAGAAAGAGTGGGACTCAAAAACTTCTTATCAGAAATTTATCAGGAATGCTCTTCTGGATGTTTGTCTTCGATCTCTAAACCAGCAACTCCTCGCTGATAAGTCACAAACATGTGGAGCCAAAAATCTTTCATGTATGGTGTCCCACAAGTGCAAAACACAAGCTTTGCCCAAAACAAATGAACAAAATAGAAAATTAATTTTGTAATCCTTTTTCTACAATATAGAAAACATCCAGGCTGTACTTTCAACATCACTGGAACCAGCCATAATGTTTTTTTCCCCAGGAGTAGGTATGGCATAGCGATCCCATTTTCTTATTATTCTTTTACCACTCCACATGCTGCAACCAGGAACAGGGACGCTGCTGCAAAAACTCAAACACGTCTCAACCAAGCTGCGTGTCAAAAGTACACAGTAAAATGTGATACATGAGATTGCTCACACCCGGCAGATATTCAAAGACATAAACTTAAACTAAACAGAAATTTTTAAATCTTAAAAATAGCTACATTTCTTCTTTTTTTTTTTTTTTACTTTGATGGTTGATTATTTGGTCATATATTTAATTTTTTAGAGAAACATCAAGTTTTTAGAGGTTTAACACATGAAGATATACTCATTTGTCATGGGAAGTACTACTTACCTGAGGAAAACAGTAGCTCTGCCTAGGCTACAAAAGTAACCCCTGGTGATGTCATCAGGGTTATCTTAGCTTGTGTTTAGAGACTACAATGGAAAACGTGTTACAAACTGGGGACATGGTGCTTGAAAGACATAGGCATTTACAATAAATTGAAGGTTTTAAAGAGGAGACACTGTTGAGGTAAATTATTGGGACTGTAGGATCCAGGGTTTTTGAAGCTTCATCTATACCAGGGACTAGAAACAGGACATTCGCCCCACTGCTTTTGACATTTTTTAAAGATTCTGTCCCCCAACTTTATTAAAGAGCAATCCTAATACAGATGAAGAGAAACCTCAACACCAACAACTCCAAAGTCATGTGGCAGGTGACCAAAAAGGCTGCAAAAGGAGGAGTGCCCCCTTCACATGTCGGCTATATTTCATAAGGAAACTTACGAGAGGAATATTCCTGTGTCGAGTTCTTGTGAACTTTTACAGAGGAGCAATAGAAAGCATCCTGACTGAAAACATCACCTACTGGCTGTGCACAGCCCAGGACCGGAGGGCTCTGCAGCAGGCAATTAAAACTGCTTAGATGATCATTGGTATCCATCTACCCAGCATCAGTGATATCGGTGAGGTCAAAGAAAACCAAACGACTGAACCCACTCCAGCCACAGCCTGTTCACCCTGCTGCCTCCTGGCAAGAGACATAGAAGTATCTGCTGTCGTACCACCAGACTGCAGAGCAGTTTCTTCCCTCAGGCTGTAAGGCTCCTTAATTCATTCTCAGCACTGTACCATGTAAAACACTTATTTATTCATCATTCATTTATCATTTTTGCATGTTTGTTTTTGTGAGTAGCATAAAGGGAACTACAACTTCATCTCATTATCCAGCCCTGTCTTGTAGAATGATAAATAGATCTACCTTGTTCCTTGTTAATGGTTGCAGTGCACCTTTAATGTTTAGAAAACAGACATAAGGACTTTCTCTGGACGAAAGCGTTGTAAAAGGACAATTGTAGCCATACCTACAGATAGTGAGGACAATAAACCTGAAGGCAGTGAGAGCAGAGGGGGAAATTCTCCGGTTTGAAAAAGCTATAAAATAAATAGAGATAGAGAATGTATAAGATAAGAGTGAAGGCCATGGACAGTATATAAAGTCAAAATGGCAACACACCTGAAGTTGCTCTCGAGTCCGTTCAGTATAAGTAACTGGTTCTCACTGTAATATTATTTTTTTAATTTATTTATCTATTTACAGCAACAGCTTACTCAAAATGACAGGTAATGATGTACATTAAAAACAGAAAGTGCTAAGAGGTGGCTGATATGCTCATTCTTTATTGATTAAAAATAATCAAGAGACATGCTTTGAACTCCAAAATGATCCAAAAATAGAGCAAATGAAAGAATTAAGAAAAAAAAACAGGCAGAAACTTCAAATATATTACAGCCTTGATGAGTTATTGCCTGAACTAAAGTGTTTGTTTTTTTTTGCCGATCATCTGTTCAGTTGCTACAGCTTTGTTCGACTACATGTAAGCAGGACATCGGAGACTGTTGGAGAAAGAGTGAGAAGAAAGCCATTAGATCGTCAACTCCGTTAGGAGTAGAGCTCAATCTATGCAACACACATGCACACACGCGCACACACACACTTCCCTCAAGGCTCATACACACCTATCCTGTCCTTGTCTGCCATCAGCTGCAGACTAAACCAGGAGAATGGCACCGAATACTGCAGTTTAAAAACTTAAAAGAGTAACAGTGGGTTGCTGACTTTGTCACTCCACTTTTAGGAGAACACAGGGTCGACACACCTGTATATCTTTATTTCAGGTATCTTCACGTGTAACAAGAACTACATTTCAAAGACACCGAAAATCTGAATCAAAACCTTGAGGTTATATCCCGCCCCAAAAAAAAGGACAAAAAATAATACACTTGGTCATTTTCAATTTAAGGCTAGCATAAAATTTTACGTTTAGTCAAAAATACAAAGATTTCCTCTTAACATTTAATCTGCAAGCAAGAAATTCATTCATTTTCATTCAATATGGCATCTGGAGGGTTACGATATTATTACATCACCAAATTAAACAGAAAAACCTTGCTGGCGTTTCAGATCTACACATTAGAGCAGAGTGTTAAATAAACTGCTGTCGCTGCCAATAACTGCGAGATGCACATTCAATTATCAAACATTGTCACTGATGCACAAAAATACCCAGAGAGCGGTTAAAGAATTTACTGATAACAGACTTTTTTTCATCCGAATCCAAAACCCATTTCTGACCGTTCAAAATGTCTACAATCATCAAAACAGTTGGGTTGGGTAAAAGTAAGTACTGTAAACAGCCTCCACTTGGTATTATTAAGAGTTGGAGGCTCAAAATCTGGGGAGATTTAAGGTGGACAGGCATTAAGCAGTGCATCAGGACAGCTGTGGCTCCACGGTAAAATATATTCAAACTTTTCAATAGGCAGAAAGGGAAAAGCTGAAATGTTTAGGTAAATGAGCGTCATGAACGACATACAGTGAGTGACAACATGTCCTGCAAAACGGGATCATTCAAAGCCAGATTTGCAGTGTCGTCATCTACCTTCCACGCAGCGCTACAACCCACAATCGTGCCATAGGACAGAAAAAAAGGCCAAGAGTGAAACACCCAGTATAAAAACAAATCAAAGCCAAATGTCATTATTTACATACTAGAGGTTAAATCAAGTACTTATGTTATAATCCACATAAACAAAAATGTACTTAAGTCTTTTTTTTTGAAGAAGAAGAAGAAGAATTTGAGGAACTGATTCCAAACAGACACAAACTAATACCACAGACACATCTGCCCATACAAAACATGTGGTTTCAGCTGTTGTAAAACTTTTTACCTGACTACAATTTCAACGCACAATCAAATTTGCAAAAAGACCTCAGGCCGGTGTCTTGTATAAAACGAGCGGAGGCAAAGTTGGTTCTCTGCGCAGACTTTCTTATTTCATGCTACATTAATTTTGAGTTGGGACCAACAATATGGCAATTGCAAAACACAAATACGTCTAACTGTAAAAAACAAAGGCAAAAGTCAGTATTATGTTGCACTCCTTTCCCCTAATCAAATTAAGTTTTATAATAAGGTAAATTTGTTCAAGGTTATAGCAATTGAAGCACTGGACAATCACGTGTTATAATTTAAAAGTGGTCTCTTTAGGTTGTCTCACACTTATCTCTTTCATCAGCAGACTTGTATTGTATTGTATTAATACTTAAAAGCATAAGACTGATGATATACACTAGTTTTCTTGCTTTAAACAAAGTCCCATAAAAATGCCAAAACCAACAATTGTTGTTTGAATTGTTTCTACTAATACATATTATCTGTATAACCAAAGTCTGATGTATCTTATTTCCTCTAGAGCTCCATTGTTGGCCAAAAATTATAAAAAATGCGTCATTGAGCCACGCTGTTCCTTCATTACAATGAACATGGACATACATCATCTCCTGCTGTAAATACTCATATGAGCATCTAATGTGCATTAATCCACAGGTGAAAATAATCCCAAATGAACGCACATGTATTTAATTCTCTTTGTGTCAAAACAGAAAGTCAGAAGGTGTGTCTAAAATTTAAATTCTAGCTAGCTTAATAAGCTGCATCTTACCCCCTCTCAAAAATGAAGTTAAAAAGTCTGACATAAGCAACTGAAACCACATTTGTACACTTCTGACAACATAATGCTCCATATGGTAACTGGGGACCCCCAAAAACGTGCATTCAGTAGTTCTGATGAATATATAAGGCATTGTTACACTTATCAGGGTTCAAGGGCTTTAGTTCAGATTGTGCAAATGCATAACATATTAGAGAAAATAAAATAACAGGACAAGGGGAACCAGAATGTTAAATGAAAACGGTTTGTTGGAGATACTTGCATCCCTCTACATATACGCTGTAAACTTTTTTTTGAGTGATAATGTACGCTCTCATACTTCCGCGGACCCCCTAATTCAAAGAGGCGGCGCTGTATAATCCTATGGGTGACAAAACTGTACTGTTTTCTTTGGCAGTAGTGGTTTTTTTACAGCCATAGAAAGAAAAAATGCATTAAACTATTTTTTTTTTTCCAGTTTTCACATTTTTTAGGCAAGTCACGGTACCAGGTAGAACAACAGTTTAACTAATGCTGAGCTGAGCGAAGCCCATCAACTTGATGTCATCTGGTATTTCAGATCCCTCAATTCCAGAAGCCTGTGAAAATTAGAGGGAAGAATAAAAACGCAATGAGCAAGAACTAGCTAGTAAACAGTTGCATTAGCCCTGAATGTAAACAGAAAATGTTTGTTTGTTTACAAGGCAACTCCACAGGCACCTTTAAGCAATCTAGAGCATTTAAATAAAATTAACATACCAATACTGAATGAACTACACAGACAAAGGAAGGTAAATAACAGATACCGGATAAAAAAAATAGCTAGTTTTAGCATGATTCAGAAAGGTCTTCCATATTTTGTTTCCATACTTTCTTTAAAGGTGCTCCATCACTTCTCTCAGCTACTGTGGGCTTTTCCAGTTAAATGAAATGTATGTGGTGTTATAAAGGTTTACACTTAATAGTTGAGGTGTATGAACTCTCTCTGCAGCCTTTTGTTAGACTCAACACCAAATCCATTTCCCATTCAGATTTAAAAATATCAAGTTCTGCAAGCTGGACAGTTAATCATAAATAAAAATAGCAATCTTTGTTCCTCTAGCTAATAAGTCTGGTAAAAAACAAAGATTCCAGTGGTTTACTACTTTGAATAAAACTCCAAGAAGAAGACACGTATATGAGTGATTTCATTAAAAACAGTTATCGTTTATACAGATGAAGGCGTGACACTCACCAGTTTGAAAGTGACATTTTTATTGGCTTGAGGCTCATCAACTATTTTCTGCAAATTTGCAGCAACTGAAAAGAAAGACATTGTTTCAGTCCAACAAACACCGCTTATGCTGTTTATGTTCAGAAAGAGAGGAAAATTTGAGTATGAGAAAAGGTTTAGTGTGCTGTGGGCATTTTTAGCCTATGATCTAGCAGGATTTTTAACCTTCAGGTGACTATTCTGTAATTTTTAGGGGCAGAGGAATGTTTTTATTTTATCACTGACCTATTACTAAGTCCCTCCCGTCCACCAGGCCTGCTGACACTAGCTCCTGGGACACGCCGTCTGCTGTGTCTGAGAAAGTCAGGGCATAAGAGACCAATTGTGACAAGTGGACAAAAACAGTGTCTTCATAAAAACAAACACATATTTAAAGATTGCAACTGTGGATACATAAATTCCAATACACTCCTGATGCTCTTGTCAAAACAGCTGGTTCCTCTTATTGTTTAGGTAAAAAGTAAATTGAGGACTGCACTCTGAGTGAGTGTGGTTGGCCGCTGTGATGGAAAGCCGACACACTAGAACAAGTTTCACAAAACACGAGGTATAAATTCATCTGTTTCTCTTACTGATTACCCAAAATGTGACATTCGCAGCCAAGAACTCTTAACCTCAGGGCATATTTTAAACGACTTGGTTATACCAAAAAAAAAACAGAGGTTGGGTTTTATTTGAGATTGTCTTAAAAAAATAAGAGACTCCACTTACCTCTCCCTGGCATAAATTCAAAGCGGATGTCATTTAGCTCCTTCTTCGAATTTCTGAAGAGATGAAAGAGAGAGAGACTAGATCAGAGGAGTTAAGTTTATCGTTGGATGGCCGGCAAAATGCATGAGACTTATTCCATTCAACTGAAACTGCAAGATACGATGCTCTAATATCTCCTTGTATTTTCTAATTCTGAAGGCAAAATCGCCTAGTTCACTTGTTCACAGACATATCCGTCACAGCTCATCTCTGCACAATGTAGTCTGTTTTTCCAATTGCTCGGTGCTACGTGCCATGTTTTGTTGCTCTGACTGGTTGTAGCTCTATTCATTCACAACCAGAGGCATTTTGGTCTGTGCCCCTTGATAACTGGAAATCTGAAAAGGACCAGTGTGGCGATGTCAGGCTACTGATTTTTATGTTGAAATAGGAAAACATACCTTAACCTTAATACCAAACTAATGGGAGCATTGACATCCCCTGAGACAGCTAGAGCCTGTCAAAACACAGATAAAGACAGTTGATTTGAGCAGAACAAAAGATAAAGGAGAAGAGGGAGGGAGTCACATCATAAAAATCAGTGGTTAACAGATGATCGAAAAATTTGAAGTCTTGAAAAAGAAAATATGTTGAAAGAAATGACTGACCTGTGTGGGAACAGCAGCAGGTACACCTGGCGTGGGAGACGCAGCCTGGGCAGTGGATTGAGTGTTGACTGGTGTGGGCTGCAGTGGAACCTGGCCTGCAGCCTGAGGTAGTTCTGCCTGACCTGCGGCCACCGGCTGGAGATGACTACTTAAAGGCTCAGAAGTCTGAAAACCCTGAAGGAGAAATTTCATCAAATCCTGCTCCTCCTTTCACATCGGTGGTCAAATGGGACAAACGACTCAAAAGGGGGAAAGTTCTTGAGTATTTAATATGACTTTCTTATGACTTTATCTGAAAATTTTATAACACTGCTCACAGCAGAGAGGCGTAGCTATAGAGACGTTGTCTGATACAACGGTGAAAGGAACCGATGTTATATTTACATGTTAAGACTTTCTGAACCAAGCAACGGTAAGCAGCTGACTGTTGTTTAGTTGCTTTAGAAAGTAAAATAATGAAGATTTTAAATGACTGCTTTCCATCAATTTTACCTAAAAGAAGAAACATATGTATCAAATCCTATTTTTCCATCACAACCAGTTGATTATACATTTACTACACTTAGGCTTAATGGGCAAGTAGGGCTGGGTGATGTGGCCAAAAAGGTTATCACAGTAAAAAATCTAATATCATTAAATATCGATAATTATCAAGATAAATGTGAAATCATTGATTCTATCAAGTTTAAAGGCTTTTTTTGCTCCAGAGTGAAAGTTAAAGACAAACAGTATTGTTACAGAGGAAAATTTTATCGCAATAATTTTCATTATTTTTTTTTTGCCCAGCCCATGTGCAAGTAAATACAAACAAGTATTAGCAAGTATTTGTTTTTACCTGCCTACCTGAGATGAACAATTGATACACATTAAATCTAAACATGGGCTGCATTTCGTATCACAGGCTTGCAGTGGCAGTGAAAGGCTGGTTTTATCATCAACAACAGTATCCACTACATATTCATTACACACGTAAACAAAAGTTAAACTTTAGTTGGACTCAAGGTCCAGTTCCTAGATGAAGATTAGTTAGACTTTGTAGGTTATACAGTGCCGTACTGTTGACAATTTCTAAATTAGATCAAATAGATTTGTTGTGCAAGAGTCTGACATATGTACACATCCGTGATCCCGGTGCACAAAGTGCTTTTGTAGTGCATAGCAACTAAAGCACTGCGGCGGTGAAGAAAGAACTTTTAAAACTCACCTCTGAATTCTGCGATCCCTCCTTCACTCTTGGTGACTGTTAAATAACAGACAGCGGAAGATAACACTTAGAGAAGGCCATCGCTTCGGTGGCTTTAACAAAGCAAAAAAACAGCACGCATGGATGCAAAGAACACAGAAAGCATGAGAGGGAAACGGATTAAAAAACAGCTCACTCGTTTACTTTCCTCGTTTATCGGTCTGCTTAGTTCATCATTATCTCCTCTAAGGGGAATACAGTGATATTATACTAAATAATGCTTCAACTACACTTCACTAAGTGGTGCTGATATGGTTGGGCCATATGACAGCATTACTGGGATAAAGTTTTGTATTTCACACTTGCTTTGGCAATGTGAACGCCAATAAAGCCCCTTTTAATTGAACTTTATTAACAGAAATGTGTCAACCAGTAGATATTTTGCAATTTAGTGTCTGGCGCGGTAGCAATCCTCTGGCTCTATGAGGTGATTTCAAGAAATACTGCAAATCAATTCAGGCCTGATTTATGCATCAGTGTGATAAAGTAACATGATTTGTTAAAGTATTTACTTCAGAAAACATCCATTTTTGTCTGATAACTCAATCTATAAACTCATTCTTAGTTTAATTTCCAGAAAATGTACCACGTCACTACATATATCGTGAAATAAAATCACATTCACAGTGATGTTAGACATGTAGCTCATCTCTAGGTGCTGGTAACTGAGTTGTAAACGAGTGAAACTACATATTCTACGATTGCAAGTTTTTGTTTTTAGATTTGAAAAGCAGAGAAGCGGCATAAGTGAAAACAAAATCAGGAGAAAGTTACACTGTTATATGGTCAAACTGTTTGTGTGCAAAAAAACCCCCACAAAGTTTAAACCGACTCCAAGGAGCGCAGAGTCAGACAGAAGCCTTGCAGGCCCAAATGAAGACAAACTGACTGAGAGGACGTGATGTGGCGCCTGGCTGATGTCAGAAATCATATCAGCTCAGGAATCTCCTGTCTGATTCAGACAAAGCGACTGCGTGTTCAGGCCGTTACTGAGGAGACTGTACTAATCTTTAAAGCACACAGACACACAGGTAGTCAGCCAGGCTCCGCTGTCTAATAATATGTATCTTTTTCTGGGCAGATGAGTAATCATTTCATGTTGGCATTAAAAAAACATGAGAGTCAGCTCGTGGGAGTTTTGAGATGACATCCAGTAGAGCTGGTGTAAGAATTTAAAGCTCAGTTTGCCAACAAGTAGCCAGTCAAGTAGCATCAAAGCGGCAGAGATATTGTAAAATTTTAATCTTTCCTTGATGGTCATTAGTGCTCAAATTGAAGATCACTTACAGGGTTGTTAAGTAATTTTTGTCCTTGAATTGATTAAATGTGATTTGGTCAGTATAAATAAAGAGTGATTTAGAAAGAGAAATGGAAATACAGATGGCTTCCAGGAAAGTTAACTCTCACTTCTATGATTAAATAATGCTCTCTCAGAGCAAACTGTTGATGCTTATCTATTATACTTTTACCAAAAAGCGGTATCTACCAATTTTAAATTCTCTAAAATTTAAGAAATACATTTTGCAGAATGTGGACACAAACTCCTTTACAAACTCTGCCATATTTCAGTAAAAACCACTCACGCCCTTCCTATGAGACACAAACCATCTCACTTTAAAGAGGCGCTGACTAACAGGTCCTGACACGGTTAACTTGAAGGTCAGATTTGACTCGCTTGTGGTCTACAGCATGCACAAATTTGTGCTTACCTTTCCTTTCAACAAACCAATTGTGTGACATAGCCTGGTAATTACTAGTTGTCTTCTGACAGATTAGTGTAAAGTTATACAATGCCGGAACAAAGTTGCTACTATCTGGAGGATAAGAGCTTATCTGTGTACAGATTTACTGATAACCTGGTTAATCATAACTGTAAAGATAAACTACAGCCCTCTCTCTAACAACAACAACAACAACAGTTATCTGCCCTTTTCTCCCCCTTCTCGTCTTTCTTCAAGGTCTTTCCTGCCCTTTCTAGCAGTCACATGCTCTCTAGCTAACACGTGCAGAGAGAGTCCTTCCTTGTTAGGGGAATGCCATCTGTATTGTAGGGGCAAGAGAACAACCCTGGACGCAGGCAGCTCGAGTGGGTAGGAGAAGCGCACTTGTCGCCTGGTGGCGCCAACAGGCTTCCCCTGCTGCTCCTTGGCCGTCAGACAGAACATACACACATAAGGGAGACTCAGTGGAGAGACAACGCACAAACATGCTACTGCACAGACATGAGAATGACAATTTCAACATAAAACAGCGATTAAAAAGACAAGACATATGGAGTATAACAGTGTTCCATGTGTGCGTGTGAAGGGGAACAACGGGTTTGCAGGTCCATCTCACCCTTAAGGCCGCGACGGCTGCTTTGCCCTCTTCGCTTTCTTCATCCAGCTCATCGTCACTCCATTCCCATTCACCATCCTCCGTTTTATGCAGCCGACCGCTGGAGCCTGGCACTCGGCGCACCTGTCAACGCATACGCACACACAGCTGAGCTTGTCTTCTTAGCGATAAAGCTAGAAAGTATAGATTTACAACTTTGCCGTATCTTACCCTTTTCGACCTCTCCGTTATTGTGGGCGCCCTCTGAAGTAACCTTTCATGTAAATACTCGTGGGTCTGTGATAAGAGGAAAGAAAAGAACGGTTGTCACTTCAAAATCATCTATATCTGTTTGTTCTGTTACCTGACATTACCTGAGCATTGAACTGCGACCCATAATGTGGGTTAAAAAAAACTGACTAAGACTCTTCGCTCCGCTGGCTTCCTGTCAAATTTAGGATCTTAAAGCCTAACACAACTTTTCACAGCCATATTCTGATTCAGTGAGTCGCTGACCCCCCCTGTACAGGTCCACTAGGCCTCTCAGGTCATCAAAACAAGCGTCCTGGTTGTGCAAGACTTGTGGTGAGCAAGCTTTTGCTGTGATGGCTCCCAGGTTATGGAATTCCTCTGTTTTAAATCTCATCTCAAGACCTATGTACTCTTAAGGGGCATTTTATTAGGGCTTCTTTTAACCATTCCTGCTCATCTTTAATTTAAATATTTATTCAAATGCTTCTTAAACCAAACATTCCTACTGTAAGTGCGATTTTTTTTCTTCAAATGGTAGGGATTAAAATTTCAAATGTTTTATTATTGAAAGACAAACTCCTGCTCCCTAAAAAAACAACACAACAGCAAATCATTAATCATATTCTTGCTTGATAGCCATTTAAATCTCT
This sequence comes from Micropterus dolomieu, assembly GCF_021292245.1. NCBI lineage: Eukaryota > Metazoa > Chordata > Actinopteri > Centrarchiformes > Centrarchidae > Micropterus > Micropterus dolomieu. The sequence goes on along the minus strand of NC_060150.1, from coordinate 36,848,107 downwards.
CCAGCAGGCTGACACAGGCCATTTACACAAGTCATGTATCTGTTCTAAATCAATGACAAAGCCTGCCCTCTGCCGACCAGGGTCATGTCCAACAAACCAACCAGGTTGTTTTCTGACTTGCTGAGCCAGCGCTCTAGTTGTTGTAGTTGCTAGGGTACGGTGAGCCAGAGGCGGGAGTTAGACTGCTTATCCCTCCTTTTGTTAGAAACAGCTCTGCGTGGTCAATAATGAGAGGAATGCTGCAACGGCCCTTAGGTTGGGTCAGTCACACATGTTGAGCCAAGTGAGAAGCAGCCTGACTCACGCAAACACCTCAGGGAGAGAGACGTTATTGGTTTATTTTCATCTCTTGATGCACTACAATCGACTCTTTTTCTACATTGAACTGCCTTCATTTCAAAAATTCTAGAGCCCAATCAATTAATAACAGGCTAAACTAAGGCCATTGAGCTCCAATCACTTCTGCAGGCTCAGACTTTTACTCATCAACCAGCTCAACAGGTGCCTGAAACAGGGACGACGCTGACTCTTTGTGTAACTGATTCCCTCTCAGGCCCAGAGGGTGCTCGAGCACCTACCTTTGCTTTCTGAAAGAATTTGTGCTTCAATAACTCCGAGGATGTTGGCCTGAAAAACAGCAGAATGACAATAAATAAGCTGTGTTCATTTGAGCTTTTCTATTCCCACTAATAAACTAATTCTGATAATAGAAAACCTGTTTGTTGCACAACATATGTTTAACACGTGCTCAGTAGCACTGACTGCACATAATCACATGCTTTACCACACAGAAGGCAAAAACATTGATGCCTTTGATTAAACATAACTGCTGGGAGCCACTGTAAAGCATCATGTGGTGTGTAAACGTATACATATTTTAAGGCTTTATGTAAAGGCAACACCTTTTCTCTGGGTCCTTTTGTAGACACAGGGAGATCATCTTCCTGAAGGATTTGCCATATTTCTTTACCATCTCCTTGTCTGTGATGGCGGTCTCCAGGCCTGGGGGGTCATTCTGCAGCGTCAGCATCAAGACCTGGAGACACCAAGAACACATTTAGTCCAACGTCCCTCAACTTGGCATTTGCTCTGTGTCGTTAACTAAACATTTCTAGGCAAGTCAGATCGCACCACAGCGTTCTCACCTTCATTGGTGGGTATTTGTGATAAGGGGCAGCCCCCGTGGCGAGCTCTATGGCTGTGATCCCGAAACTCCATATATCTGCTTTGAAATCGTAACCCCTCACCTGTGGAAGCAGATATTAAAACCATTTATCTTTGCTCATGGAAAAAATGGGTTCGCTCTCGGAGTAAACAGCAAAAAGACAGACAGTTCATAGGAAGGAAATGGGCTCATTTTCAGCATTTGAAGTCATATGTCATCTGCAAATTCAAGCACCAGAGTCATACTGTATGGTGCCGGAGTGCTTAGTCATTGTAGAGATGAGCTAAAGATAACCAACCTGCTCCATGACCTCTGGAGCCATCCAGCATGGCGTTCCCACAAACGTCTTGCGCACTTTATTTCGAGTGATGTCACCACCTGTGGCTAGGAAGGCACTGACGCCAAAGTCTGAAGGACGAGAAGAGAGAAGAAAACAAATTAGACAAACACACACAGAGGATCCAACGCAGCAAGTCAGTGTTATCATCAAGAAAGTTTGTTTTCCTCCACAGACTTAGCGGCCTGTGCATAAACACACTGAGATATTGGAACATGAACTGGCAGTCCAACAGGGGGTAAATGAGGTTACAGCACAACACGGCTACTTCTTCACACCTGATCTGGTAACAGGTGCTGAAAGGCCTCAAGGCCAAATACCTGCAATTTGCACTGAACCATCATCCCCGAGGAGAATGTTTCCAGCCTTGAGATCTCTGTGGAAGACAAGACAAGAATTTACAATGATAAATTTACTTCTCACACAGAGTTGTTAAAGATGATTGCAGTAGCTCAGGGAGATCAAACAGTGGACAGGAACAAAGACATTTAGGGTCCAATTTTAATGATCTAAGCGCACGGCGTGAAGTGCACGGCACAGTTGCGTTTGGGGCGTCTCCAACTCCAATTTTGCTTGTTTAACGGCAGAAAAAATTGTCAGTGTGCCAGCACATGATTCAAAAGTGTTGTACTTAGTCTGCGAATTAGTTATGGGTGTGTATTGGGCGTAACATGCAATACATATAAATAAATAATGCATTTTCCCTTTAAAAGTCAGGTGCACTTGTACCTTGGAGCATTGCTATTATAATGGAAGAACAGCAGGAACCATCAATTGATTGATTGAATTGCATTCAATGGGTGGGGGGTGCTGATCATGATGCCTAATGTTACTCTGCAGCTCTGTGGATTATGAGTGAAGTGTCTGAACTCATGTCTGTTAAGAGACAAACAAATGCGGTCTCCTCTTTAAAACATCTGGATGCTCACTGCGCTGCATTTCAATGCGTTTTTGTTTTTTGTGTTTTATTGCTGTATGAGTGTTTTCTTAAACAATTTACTTTCATAATTAGAGAGCCTGCTGTCAGTCATTTTAAACATTTCCACGTGCGCATTAAAGTTACCGCAAATATCATGGGGCCTTTAAGCAGCAAAACAAAAAAACTTTAGTTATAAACATTTATTCATTTAGCTGACGCTTTTATCCAAAGCAACTTACAACTGCTATATATGTCAGAGGTCGCACGCCTCTGGAGCAACGACGGGTTAAGTGTCAGGGACACATTGGTGTCTCACAGTGGATTCGAACCCAGGTCTCTCACACCAAAGGCATATGTCTTAGCCACTGCGTTATCACCCCTTCTAAACATAAACATGACAGAGGAAACTCTCCAGAGGACACAGATTTCAACTTTTAGCTTCTGAAATAATTTAGAAGGAGCTCAGGGTTAATCAGAAGGACAGCTGCTTTACTCCAAACAGTTTCACTGTATGAACCTGGACTGTGTTTGAGACAGTTTAGATGTGTAGAACAACAAAGAACATGAATTAACATTAGATCCTGACCGATCCGGTCAGCGTGTTGGGAGATTTTAATAATCAATGAAGTTACGCTGCTGTACTTAGTGCGTAAATGTGCTCAGTGTCTCTCTTACCATCAGAGTAATGCGCCCCGAAATTAACAAAAAAATTTGAAATAATGCGCCGTTGACATCAGACCTGTTTTTGTCAATGGTGCAATCACTTTCTGCTGCCTCAAGATTGCAATGCGCCAACAATTTGTATGACCATACCTTATTTTAAAACCAACACTCCCATTAGTGCACAGATGGGTGCAATTGCATTTGCTATTTAAACAACGTGGGTGCTTGGCGTGATAATGACAACTGCTTCGGCTGAAAACTAGCAATGACACTTGCGCTGTGTTAGTTTATGTTTATTGAAACATCCTCTAGTTCCACCAAGTAGAATTATGTTGCCAACTGAGTGCAAGCTTAGGATCTCTTCTTTACTCGATTTCTTACTGATAACTTGTTGTTTCTTGGTACAAGAAACAGGCGTCAAAGCTTTCACCGTTCTACCACTCTGGGTTCCTTTTTAATTTATACTTTATTCACCACACAAAGTCTGTAGTTAATTTGTTCATCTGTGTTCAGCCTCCCCTTGTGGTGATAAGAGGATTCAGCAGGGACAGCTGTCTGGCTGCCGGTCTGCCACACAGAATGAACGCTGTTGCCTCGCCACCCAGACAGAGTTGTCATAGCAACAGACTATGGGTCAAGTGAGAGGCGAGGAGAGAAAAGGTAAGGATGGCAACAAGGTCACTGAGGACAACAGTCACGCTGTCCATGCTGTCAGAAGGTGAATGTACATTTAAAAGAGAATAATGGGAGAAAGACTTTGATGGGACAAAGAACACCAAAGTGGTCCAACCCCAGATCACTGCCAGCCATTACACCACCTTCAGCATGTTGCACCACCCAAATACAAGCCTGCTTCTAACAGATTTCATTTGCTCAAATTACCCTGTGACAGATCTTTAAACTGCACTGACAGGCAGGCAAATGATGCGGTCTCAACAGCTGAGCAGTTCACCCTGCTGCCAGATGGGGGCACTGGAGTAAAAAACTTGCAGCTTTAGCTGAGAGACAAATGCTGTTGGATCATTCCAGCAACCAAGTTGGTCTCAATGAAGGTAAAAATAGACTGGTGGACTGGAGTTCTGGCTTGGAGATGAGACATGACACAGCTTCCAAGAAACAAAGGCTCACTGTACCACTTTATTGGGGATATAATTAAATCCATATAGCCTATAAACACATGCCAAGTCCACCAGATCCATGGGGATGGGGGGCACATTCTGCAGAGACAAGACAAAGAATACTGCTTATGGATGCTTACGACTTCAAGTGAATGCTCAAACTTTATCTGTATCACTAAAAACACCTTTGTTCCTGCACTCTTCCTGAAGCCTCTCCTGCAGCTACAAGCTAGAAGTACCATCTTTACGAGCAAACGCACTCAAGACAAACAGTGCGCTGAGGGGACTCAAGTGTCTGCAGGTCACAGTTCAGATCTTTGTTTAAACACTGCTGAATACCTGAGTGTTCTCGAGGGCGCAGAGGACTCTTCTGCTGAGAGCGCTCCAGTAAAACACCACGCAGACAACAGATCTCATAGCGACGGGGGCAGGGAGTGGCAAACAGGGAGCCGCAGAGGGAGGAATGCAGCATGTGTGAAATATTAGGACCACTGGTTGAAAGAAATGATAGGGATTCCCCCTGTGGGATAATAAAACTATCAAGAAGCAGACTGGGATACCACACGGGGCAGGGTATTAGATGACTGTATAGAAGTCTTCTCTAAAGTGTATTCGGTAATCAGCTCAGGCAAAATGAGCCGTCTATGGACAACATGTGGCAAAACTCTGCTGTGCATTTGTGTCTAGAAGAGTTCAATTATGTAACTGTCACACTCGGGATGCTGTAGAGGAAGGGAAAGGGTGGATGAAAGCGGACATGACAGCCTTTGCTGAAAAACCGCCGTCAGAAATGTTTGCAGCCAAACAGACGTCTGTCCTCCGCGGCTCTCTGGCTCGTCCCACTGTCACTTTGCTGCCCTGACATAACCGCTAGTGTGTAGTGTGCTTAATCGAGAACACGTTCATCCTCCACCTTGGGTACACATACATGGGGGGATTTATGTCTAGTCACTTGAGATGGATCTTTTTAGGGATTAGAGGGGAGGTGCAGAGTGGACCACCTGAGACCGAAAGGCAAGTCTGGGAGCATCCCAAAATACTTTTCCTCGTTTACACAACCACTGTCCCTCTCTCGGTGGGTGTTCAAGGCTTCAGATTCAGGGTTTAGCCTGGGCTAACAATGCACTGTATTTTATGGACCTATTATGGTTTTAGTCCAGTGCAAATTACTAATCACAAAACCTGCTAACTTATTGGACATTTGTCCAAGGAAAAAAAGGACTAGCTGTTAAATGATGAAGTCGGGATCACTAAAGTAATTTTAGTTCATTCTGGGGAAGGACATGACATGTCTGCACCAATTTCAATGGCAGTCCACCCAATAGTTGTTGAAACATTTCCAAAGCAGTGGACTGACCATTAGCGTCGCTAACAATCAAATTCAAGACTTGAAAGAATCAAGTCATCAGAAGACATTCTGTTAAATTAATAAATCAGTGAGTGACTTTGAGGCTTTTTGTTTCACATACTTTGTCAAGATGACTTTTATGTGAATGAATGAATAAAGTTGAATAAAGTCATTTCATTACTCACCGTCTACATGAGAAACAACATGAATAATATTTTAAAGGTGGGATTTCAATTTAATATGCTCCACAAACCCATGAAGCTGCATCATTTACAAAGACTGATCAAGGCCGCCTGATTGTAACCCCCCCGCCCTCCCCCGTACTCATTCAAGAACCATGGAGGCTACGGTTCACTGCAGCAGATTGTAATGCTCTGAGAAAAAGGCTGCAGAGTGCAGATAGTCATTAACATTCACAGGAGAGGAAGAAGAGGAGGAGGAGGAGGGAGGAAGTGGTGGTAACACAATGCACCATGTAAGTTCAAAGAAACACTGTAACGGAGAGGAAAGAAAGACAACCAGCAGTTAAAACCCTACTAGTCATCCAGCCATGTGTTACAATAGTGGGTGAGACAGAAGAACAACAGGCGTACGATGCTTATTTCTATTTTGTAACCAAATAAATAAAAATATTGACAAATAAACAAAATGTGCGTGGTCTCTCATATTTATGGCCTACTGAAATGATAACCAGGCAGCACGTAGCCAGGTGGGAGCAGCCACAGTATGAAACTGTCAAGAAGATTTATCTTTCTCATCTGGCAGCCTTCGCCCCTTGCAGCTCCATCGGATCACGTCCAGTGACATCACATCCTGGTGCCAAGCTTACAGTGGCCTTAACAGGGCTATAAAAGAGGGTTTATGAGACGCCATGTGGGTCCCCTATGGTGATAAACCTCCCCCTTTTAACCATGCCCTTTAAGACCATAAAAATATCTTCCCTTTAGCTTTGCTATTTTGATTGCTTTGTCATGATATTGCTGAGTTTCATTCTCATCTTTTTTCCAAATAAATGTTTATGACTTACTGTGTCAATTTCCCTTTAATCCACAACAAGAGACTCTCTGCTCCCAGAGGTAGCGCAGCTACAGCCATTACCTGATCATTACTGAACCACATACCGAGTAATTAGCCCTCAGCAGACGAGAGGTTTCAGAGAGATGAGTAAGGAAAAGCTCTCTCCACAACAGTAAGATCTCTGCGCACAGATTCAAGATTCAAGATTCATCTGACAAAATCTAGATGTGGTATTCTTGTCTTTGCCATGTGAACAATGTCTACCTGCTGCTCAAGTTAGAGGACAGGTGTCACCTTTGAATTGCTGACTCCCCGAGCTGCTGTGAACTTGGAGGCGGAGCAATTCGCTGTCTCGTGGTAAATGTCTCAACGTTCGAGGCTACAGCTCTGGCCGCAGGGCTCTAATTGCTTTTCTGCCGTCCTGGGCTGGATGGAACAAAACACGTGACACTATCTCTCCTCCTCGTCATACCTCACCCCTTTGACTGTGTCCATCGCCCCTGCCCTGAGGCTCCAAGCTCATATGATCCAGCTTATACAGGAGGAACACGCACGCACGGACATATGAGCACGTTTACATCAGCAGACACCGATAGCCACCCATGTTTTTCAGTGCTGGGGGATTACTTCACATTTACTTTTTCACAAGTCACACCTCAGAGCACGGGGTACACAGAGGTGATGAATCTATTAATGATTCCCCTAATGTCTCCTTGGACAGGGCACAGAGATGAAGGCAGGTTTTGCTCCGAAAAAACAGTTCCCTCTCTCTGGCAATGGCCGGTAACCCTGTCACATTATGCTGAAAGTGGATGCTTCAAAGCAGTAGCATGAGGTATACGTAAGATTAATTATCTTAATTGAAGGCAAAATATACTTGTTTTTTGTCTGACAAGATATTTCTTCTTACCAGGCGGCTTTTATGTTAGAGAATTTCACTTGTTTCAAGTTTTTTTGTCCTTAAGTAACAAGTGAAATATTCTTGTTCTGTTGGCAGATAATGTTGCTTATTTTAAGTAATATTTCCTCCATTTTATTGCTTTTTTCTTGTTTTTGAGAGCTCAGATTTTGCAGTGTACCGCATTGGATTTTCCTTTTAATTAACACATTTAAATAGCGTTCACGCTAATTCCTTACATCTCTCCCTATACTCCTTATAGGATACAGCAGTTTTCTAACATGCAGGTAAATGAGATGATGCTTTACCTACACGGCTGAACCTCATCCAAGCCCATGGTCAGTCTTCGATCAAGTCTCTCTCTTTCTCTCTCTCTCATATTGGCGTGCTGCTCTAAAAGCTGCCAGGCACTTAACCAAGCCGAAAAGCAGTGCATTATTTACACATGCGGCCTGTCCAGGGCTATATGTGTGCCGGCGGGAGAGAAGAGGAGACGTATGAAAAAGTGAGTAATGAATATTAAAAACAAAAGAGACGCAATGACTTCTACAGTCGGTGTCTCGGCTGGGTTCATTCTAACAAGTTAAGTGCGGGGGATTTAGCTGGATCTTGAACTGACTTAGGAAGAGAGCTTTCATGACACTTTCCCTGTGGCATGCAAATCTGCCATTGACCCATTCCACTAATGCATATTCATACAGTAACTCTTAAAGATTATTATCAGCCCAAATGTGGTAGACTACTTAGAAATTTCTTGCGGCAGTTCTTAACTTGAAGTTGTTGCATTAAAAAAAACAAAACACTGAGGGCTTGTTTCATGTGTCCAAATTTAAATTCAGTAGTAAAGACAGAAAGTGAAAAAGTGCATTTTTTCCCCCATTCATAACCATTCTCTACTGGTAAGCCGTAAACACATCATAAATGCGTCTTCTTCTGGGACACTTGTTGAGGTCCCTTGGGGGATGTACACCTTTACCTCCCTGACCTTTAGTGGCGGTGTGAAATGCTATTTTACTTTAAACTTTATTTATTTATTATTTTTATCTCTTGTAATGCTTGCCTGTACTTTTTGCACTTTTTTAAACTGTAAACATTTTGCCTCTGCAATCGACACATATGTTTTCCTTGACATAAACGTTTGTAGGGTATGAAAGCAGGTAAACATGGAACTTCCTCGGTGTATGAATTGTGCTACACAAATACAGTTACATTGCTTTTCCTTAAATGCAAAGTTCAACATGCAAACACGTCCGTGCATTAAATTTTGCATTAAACCACACATTAAGATTGTGAATTTGTTTGCACAGGTTGTCATTTCACTCAGAGAAAAATGGAAAGAGTATGAAGGCAACACGTACCACACAATGAAAAGGGTCACAAAATGATACAATTAGTCTCTAATATACAAAAATAGACAGTTATGCAAATAAGTAATAAGCATTACGTATCCTGTATGTGAGTTACTGTGTAGTGCCAGTGTGGAGGGCCCTGAGTCTTGTTACCTGTGGATCTGTCCGTTCTTGTGTAGGTACTCCAGGCCCTCAAGCACATCTTTCAACACGGTGGCTATGCTGGGCTCGTCCAGGACGCCTGTCTTGTGTTCGCCTCGCGAGATGATATGCTTGATCACGTCCAGCACGGAGCCTGGATAATAACCACAGGACAGTGGTTGAAAAAAAAAAAAACAATTAATAGAACTTACAAAAAGGCATGCATCATTTGTTTAAAACTACATTTGCGATTGTCAACATCAATGTCAGAGAGAAATGAAAACTATCCAGTGGTCAGCCTCTTTGGCCAAGTGGCTCAGTAAATAAATTGCTTCTGGTCTTAACTGATGATCTATCTCTTGCATCAATGAGAAAGTCACTATATCATTTGTTAAGCCTCCTCTAAACAAAAACCTTTTTATGAAAACACATACTTCCTGGAGGATTGGCAGACATTCAGTCAAGATGATTCCTGTACAATCATATTGTTTGGATAAATTATACTGTGGGTCCACAAAGACCTTTATTCCAGTGGATTTTAATAAAGGAAAAAACAAATAATTTAGCTGTGTTAAGACAAAGTCCTTAAACCGTAAACACCACCACGGTCGTTTCATTTAGCCTTGGCAAAACAAACCAATGGTGGGAAGAGAGAAATCAGAACATTCATTACCATGCGTGCTTTAAAGGGTAAACCCATCCCTTAAGACTTTTTGTGCTAGCTATGATTTTAGAAAGTAAAGTCAGTATCAACAAACACAGGCGACTGTCAGTGACGAATCAGCAACAAGACTTTAAAGTATGGAGCTATTAGGAGCCATTTTTTGGGATTTGCTACACTGACCGACTTAGATTGACTATGTAGGCTCACAGGATTTTTTTGTTGGGAGGTTTTCAATTCAAATGCATTTCATTTGGACGTTGAGCTCAAAGCTGGCAATCAGAAAATGTGCCCAGTCAAAATCACCATGTCTACTGTCATTAAGAGTTGTGTTATTATTCGCTGTCTATAGAGCTGTTCTGGGATTTCACGCTCTATGGCATCGTTGCTACAGTCTGTCTGCAAGTCAGTTTAACACAAACACAAATAATATAATAATAACAATAATAATAATAATAATAATCATCTTTATTTGTAGAGCACTTTTCAAAACAAGTTACAAAGTGCTTTAACAAGTGTAAAGACAATAATACCCAAAAGACAATAATACAAAAAAAACAAAAAAAAACAAACACAATACAAGATAAAAGCAAGAAAACATTGAAAAGACTAAAATACACGTTTAAGATAAATATAAAATAAGTAAAATAGAATAAAATAAAAGGGATAAAATAAAGTCAAATAAGATCGGGAAAGGCTTTCCTATAAAAGTATGTTTTAAGAAGGGACTTAAAAGAGTTCACTGACTCAGCCGACCTGATTTCCTCGGGCAGGCTGTTCCAGAGCCTCGGGGCCCTGACAGCAAACGCTCTGTCCCCTTTAGTTTTCAGTCGAGACTCTGGAACAGACAACAGACCTCTGCCCGAGGATCTCAAGGTGCGTGCTTGTGTGTGTGGGACTAAAAGGTCAGAAATATAACAAGGCGAGAGGCCATGAAGAGCTTTAAAAATGATCAATAAAATTTTAAAGTCAATTCTAAAACATACTGGGAGCCAGTGTAATGAAGCTAAAATAGGAGTAATGTGGTCATATTTCTTTATTCTGGTTAAAAGCCTGGCAGCTGAGTTCTGGACAGTCTGGAGTCGATCAGTAAATTTCTGGGTTAAACAAGTGAAAAGGCTGTTGCAGTAATCCAGGCGTGATGAGATGAAGGCATGTAAAATGGTCTTGTGTCCTTAAAAGTTAACATAGATCGAATTTTTGCTATAATTCTAAGTTGATAAAAACATGATTGAACAAGCTTTGTGGTGTGCTGCTCAAAATTTAAATTACTATCAAACCAAACACCAAGGTTCTTTGCCACAGGCTTAATGTGATTTACTAGGGAGCCAGCAAATGACCCGATGACCAGGATTTCTGTTTAGTCTGAGTTCAGCTGGAGGAAATTATTTGACATCCAATTTTTAACTTCACAAAAGGCAGTCGGTAAGTGAACTCAGCATTCCAGGATCTGTGGATCTGACAGGCAAGTACATTTGTGTGTCATCAGCATAAATATGACAAGAAATACCATGTTTATGGATAATATGTCCAAGGGGAAGTAGATACAAGGAAAACAAAATGGGTCCTAAGACCGACCCCTGGGGCACACCATATTTAACTGGACAGAACGAAGAGACATAGTTGTTTACAGACACGCAAAAACTTCCTATTTGACAGGTAGGATGAAAACCATTCTAGGGCAGTACCAGAGATCCCCACCCAGTGCCTCAGTCTGTCTAACATGATGTTGTGATCAATGGTGTCAAAAGCAGCGCTAAGGTCCAGGAGTACAAGGACTGAGCACATACCTTCATCAGCAGACATTAAAAGGTCATTGGGTGACTTTAAGCAGGGCAGTCTCAGTGTTGTGGTACTTCCTGAAACCAGACTGAAACTTTTCAAATATTTGTTATTTTCCAGTACAGTGAGCAGCTGTTTGGACACAAGTCTTTCTAGAATCTTTGCTTTTTGGGGAGGGAGGGATCTAAACCGGGTTTCTTTAAAAGTGGGTTCACGCAAGCCGTTTTAAAATAATCAGGGACACAACCAGTAGATAGGGAGCTGTTGAAAACATAGATCAAATGGGGCCCAACAGAATCTATTACTTTCAGTAAAAACTTTGTAGGTATTACATCAAGTGGGCTGGAGGACACTCTCATTTGTGATACTGTTTTTAAAAGCTCAGACAAGTCGATGGGATAAAACTGGTTAAAACTGTCTTGTTGCTGGTGAGGAACCTCTTAGTAAGAGGCCGCAGGGGTAATAGAGGCTCTGATTGACACCACCTTATTGGTAAAATAAGATAAAAACAATTCACAGTCATCATTACTTCCAGCTGAGGCACAAGGAGGGGTTGGGTTTACCAGCCGATCCACAGTCTTAAACAGAAACCTGGGATTGTGTTTGTGTAGTAATGAGTTCAGAAAAATAAACCCGAGCTCTACGATAATTATAACTAGGTGTGAATTCTATTTTAGGGTGCATGTGCCTTTAATGCCTTTGGACTGCATGAAAGCATGCATGTTGACATTTGAGGTTATAAGTCAAACTGCTGCTTTGTCTTTAGCTGCCCGGCCTGAATGGAGAACTAGTGCACTGCTCGCTGACCTGGCAGGTCACCATGTCTCCCTCAGCCAGGCTCCTGCTGAATAAAAGGAGCGCTCTGGATGAAAAGTCAGACTGCTGTCAGTGTATGATTTCCTTTGTGCGACTTTCCAAAGAATAAAGAACATCTCTCTGAAAAGAGGTTCAATATTTGCATTCGGTATGACAGAAAATTGGGTGACACTGGCGAATGGGGACAAAGCAGAGAAGCAAAAAGAATGCCTGACAAGCTGCATTGTGCTGCAGTGATACACAAACACAAACATCACACTGCCACAGTGTCCCTGTCCCTCCCTCTCCTGCTAACACACACGCACGCACACACACACACACACACCCTCAGCTACACACAGAGCAGCACTTGCAAACAAAAGCTGGAAATGGCTTTTTCAAGGTCCTGAAACACTGTCCATGACACAATTCCAGGACTAAATTGATTGTGTTTTAGCAACAGTGCCAGGTCTGCGGGTGCAAAGATATTTATTTGCTCAGTCACTTCAGGATGTCCTCGCCTGCAGCCCTCAGTCGAGCACTGCGTTACCCAGAGGAGCCGATGATGATGGGCCACCTGAGACTAGACGGTGTTACTGCAGCGAGTCTTAGACACAGCGAGACAGAGTGAGAAGAGAGAGTGAGGGAGAAGAGTTCAACGGGTTCCTCGTGCAGTGGCAGAAAATGTGACTCAGCAGCGAGGAAAAGAGACAAGCCCCATTCAAAGAAAGGACAGAGAGACAGGGAAGGCGAGAGAAGCAGCCTAGATGCGTGTCTGACCGCATGAGATAGCGGGTATATACATGTATGCGTGGACTGGCAAGATGCAAGAGCAGAGTGTGAGCAGCCTCGCATTTCTGATGTGACAGCTCTTTGAAGCTCATTGAGAGAAGACAGCCTGTTTGACTTTTCTGTCGTCGTCCCCATCCTTCCTCTGTTCTCCACACACGGATCCCTCCTCTCTCAATGCTTCAGTCTGATGTTCATCTCCTTGCCTGAAACGGCTGTAGGGAGGAGAGGAAGTGACAGGTGACAATGATGAAGGCATAGAGAGGCTTCAAGGGAGGGTGATTGAAGAGAGTCACGTCCAAGTGAGGCGGAGAGATGTAGTCCTAATGAACCAACTAATTAAGGTGTGATTTCATGAGAAAGCGGCGAAGCAGCTAATGTGCAGGACCTTCTCCGGCCTTGCGCAACTGGATAAGAAAGTTCACAGTAGTGCTTTATCTATACATCATTAAAGGACTGGTTTGACATTCTGGATCCGTCCATTACAAAGGCAACAAAATCTGCTTACCAGCACCTTTGGGCTATTTCTGGACTAGTTCCCAGCCAAGAAATAGTCGTTTGTACGGCTCAGTTTCTGTATGAATTAAAGAAAGGAGGTACACCGTGTTAATTAGTGAGCTTAAATTCAGTGGTAGGTGGATTTTGTTACCTTTGGGCAAGACCAGGCTAGCATTTATGCTACGCTAAGCTTAGCTAACACTCTAGCTACATATTTACTGTACAGTGGTATCAGTCTTCTCATCAAACTCTCGGCAAGAAAGTGTATTTCCCAAAAAGTCAAACTTTCCCTTTAAGAGGGTCGAAGAATGTTGTCAAAGATAACGGATGAGGGTTTAGCAAGACAAAAAGTGTATTGTAAACACTTTCCCAGATCATAGATTGACGAGTCTGCTTTACGCTGAGGTGGCACTGTGGGGAGAAAATTTGAGAGCACACACGCAGCATGATGTAAGATTTGGAAGGATCACTAAATGCCAGCCTTGTCAGCCTCTTTCAAATTCATCTGATTGAACTCTTCATGCCTCATTAGGTTGTTTCAAGATGCTGACACTGACTGACAGGATAACAATCCGAAAACGTTCATTTTGCATGGGTCAGACTGTGGTTTCCAAGACAAATGACACCTGTTGGCTTGCTTCGGACGGTGGCTCTCCAAGCCCCCACAGGGAAGACTTTATACACTGGGAATAAATTACATCTTGACAGTTCAGTGCACTGTAGAGCATGCAAGAACTCAGGGATGTCAAATCGTCCAAATCTCTCTCTCTTTTCCTCTGGATTTCAAACAAGAACTGTTAAAAGTGTTAAAGCCAGGAGGAGTTTAACATCACACTATTTCGTCAAGAGACATTACTTTTACAGTCTTTCCCTTCTCCGGGGTTAGAACAGGAGGTTTGAGACTGTGGGAGAGGATGAGCGAGCAAAAAGGGGCAGGGGGGCGGAGGGGGAAGCAGACGAAGGACATGTGAGCTGGTGCCAACTGTGCTAAAGGCCGATGGGGAATGCCAAGCAAAGTTGGAAGGGCAGATGGAGGGCGGGGCATGGGAGGGGCTGCGGAGAGGCATAGGTGATGTAGAAGAAAGGATTGCTGGCCTTGAATGAAAGAAGCCTCCATCAAAATTTTTACACTGTTACATGATTTTAGAGAACAACATAATGTAACAGTGAACAAAAGTAAGAGTTTTATTGTCTTGATTCTGTGAACCTGGAGTCCCCATTAAAGCTCCTTGTCAGCATTTTGGCAACAGGTGAGGACCACATCACAATGCAACCAATCCACTGGACTCCAACTCTTGACAAAGCCTTTTCATATGCTAAATTTAAACATCAATAACAATCCGCCTTTAGCTGGATTCCACTCCCGAGTGGCGTTCGATGGAGCTCGGCAGCAGCGATTCTGGGTCGGCGGAGGCTGCACACTAATCTCCTGGGAACACATTCCTCTGCTTGCTTTATTGTGACTCATATTCTGTCCCTGTGGGTTTCAGTGGATGTCTCTCCGATGTGATTTCAGTCCCTGACAGGTTATGTGGCGTTCTAATAAAACAGTTGTTCACGTGTCACATTCAGAACAGGAAATTCCTGAAAAAGCCCTGCAACCTGCTGCGTACCTACCTCAAAGCTAAGCTCTACAGGTTTGCCTTTGAACAGATTTGCAAGACTGGAGGGCAGCCTTGATTGAAGGTTAGGCCTTTTAGAGCTCAACTCATTTCGGGGAACAACGTATGACATTTAGTCTACAATAGGATACTGTGCTGGGATCTGGGGTATAAATTACTTAAGAAGGGTTGACATTAACTTACTATTAACAATTTGGTTCAAGAGTTCAGCAGTCAAAGATGACAGTAAGACTTTTATCTATTATATATTAAGATTGTTGAACACTTTTGATACAGTGATGTTAACATGACACTAAAACAAGGCCCCTTTGGTGTGTATATATGCTAGAGCAGTGGTTCCTAACCAGCCCTACTAGCTGAGCCACCTCACTGACACCACCCAATATGTTCATTCACTTTCAATTTGTTCTTAAACATCCATTTTTTCTCAGTAGGTTCAGTAAAATTTGGTATTCATTATTTTACCACTTGGAGTGTCAGAAGACAGATGCTTCACCCATTTATTTATTATTTTAAGCAATTTATTATTTAGTAATATTTTCTGCTTGCTTGCTTACTAGCTAGTTTTCTAATGTTCCATCACTACATGTGGTGCTGTGGTCTTACAGCTAACTGAGGTCATTGGGAGGCATGTCTTGTATAGTCCCTCTGTATGTAGCTGCCTCAGACCAATTTGTAATCCTATTTGTGGGTTTATTTTTCTTCCTAAACAAAAATATGTGCATATATAATATAGATCTCTCTCTCTCTCTCTCTCTCTCTCTCTATCTGCCCATGCAACATGAGTGACATACCTTCTACTGTCCAAACACCACAAGCCAGTAGAACAGCAGTGACATACCACTTAGAATAGGTATATATCACAGTATACCATGAGTAAATGTGTATCACAGCAGAGTAAAATAGTTTATTCACACATGCAAGTGTTCAAAGACTGCTTTTGGAAATGTCTGCGGATTATTCGGCTAAAGACTAAGCTCTCTATACTGTAGAAACTGTCTCACATGGGTCTATGTCTAGTGGATCTTGAGCAGATATTGATTAACTAGAAGAGTGCACTCTCAGCGCAGATTACCGCCAGTCCTTTATTACAAAACCGCTGAATAACAGTGTTTTAAGGAGTTAGCCATCTCGCTTCCTTCTCATCTCTGCTGTGCGGTACCGATCGGGGACTTGCAAGAAAATGGCAGCGTCAAGTGTATGAGCTAGGGCTGGGTATCGAGTTCAATACTTTTTAGGCACCGACCGAATTGCCTCAATACAATCGAGTATCAAAAATGTCTTGTCTTTCGGTACCAACTTCTTAACGTCAATGAGCCAATAAGCATGCAGCATGCTTGATGTGCCCAAATCTAAAAGTGATTGTAATTGGCTGTGGTGATGTAAACACTAGTTCACGCGGGTTACGCACAAAGACTTGGGTCGTGGATGTAAAAGACGTGGAAAAAAATCTAAAGTGTGGCTACATTGCACCAGGCTTGATGCAATAGCGCGTGATGCAATATTTGCAACGTAAGATAATTGCTGCCAAGAGCGGCGACACGACAAACCTGGTGAAGCCCTTGACTGTGCATGGAATAAAGTTGCTCCGTCTGGACTGCAACAAGACAGAGCCGGTGCAGTCATCGTCTCAGCGCTCTACTGCCACCGAGCTTGCTTCAACATGCCAACCACTGTGACTAGTTTAACTACATTTCTCAGTAGCTTGGTGGTAGCGTCGCTGGTTTTTTAATCAAATCAAAGCTCTTTTATTGACCGAGTAGCGCAGTAGTTTCCACACACGCTACATTTTCCAAGCATTTCTGAAGGATCAGTAAGTGACGCCACCGCAATATAGGCCTATGTTACATTGAAAATATGTCTAGCTTTTTGACAGGAACAAGGAACAATTATTGTTTTTTGAACGATACCCAGCCCTAGTACGAGCTGAAGGGATTGTTTATCAAACGGACCTCACCATTCAGAAAAACGTCGTTGGATTGCCATAACAACAGCCAGCATCTCGCTTGCGTGGCAGCTAAGAGAGCTAACGTTACTGACCACCACTGTGGCAAGTCAGGTAATTACAAAACAGCGCATCATGTTTAAAAAAGGGCATAGCCGTTCACGTTAATAATAATAATAATAATAATAATAATAAAAAACAAACATTGTATATGGGCAAGTAAAAACTGACCTTGGGCAAGCAGATTTCTAACCGACTTGCCTGACTCGGCTTTGAACCCTATTCAGTCATTTTGCGTGTTACCACAATGCGTCATTTCACGCCATTTTGTCTCTGCTGACTTATATTGTGCAGAGGCAGCATGTGATTTTGGGCGCAAATGTCAAATAGATAGAAAAATGTCAGGTGACATAACAGCGACAATGACCGCATAGCGACGAGGTCCTGTGTGAAACCAAAAGTCACTGTTGACTTATTTTAAAGTACACAACATTAAACCTACGTAATAAAATGATGTAACTTACCTCCAGGCTGGTTAAGAGGAGTTACATGATCTAGTATTATGTGGTCTAACAACATTCTTCTCTATTAGGAATGAGACCTGTACATATTTCACTTCAAACTAAACTGTCAGCACTGTCAGATCAACTGTCAAGCTGTTGTCAGTCAGTTTCAACAGCAGTATGGAGCTGGAGGGTTTAAATAATTCCCAGTGGCTATCCAATAGTAGTTTTGCTTGAAATGCTCGTCCCTACTAGAGGGTTACTATTCTTTTGCTCCATCAAGCCAGAGGAGCAGAAAGGAGTGGGCCTTCCTCAGGGCTGGTATGCTCTGCCCTGTGGAGTGATGGTCTATAAACCTGACCTCATTTGAGTCTGTCTCCATGGCAGACGTCGCCATGGCCATCATTTAATTACTCTGCACAATAAAACTCCACATCAAGGGCCTCTGTTTAACTAGGATGCGGGGAATGAGAGAAGCCACGTTAAGCGGTGTCTGCTCCTGCTGTGAGGCTGGCCGCCTGCTCAAGCGTCGCTTGGCGGGCACAGTGCCCCCCGGGTCCAGCTGCGAGGCGGCTGCCAAGCATCTCATGACTAGAGTGTATCCGAGAGAGCCAGGCATGCCACCTGGGCACTATCCGTTACAGTGGGACGCTGTTTACACAGGGGGCCGGAGAGAAACAAGGGAGGGTAAAACAGAGTGTCTGGGTGCATCTGTGTACGCTTGTGTGTGTATAATTAAGTGTGTGAGACTGAAAGCAGGATTTGGAAAGAGACAAGTGGTAATTTTTTTGCCTCTTTGTAAAAAGAAGACCTTTACTTCAGACTGTCTTCATCTAAAGGAGCCCACTGCTTCTTGCCCTTCAAATGTTTGGCACAGGACGCCTTCATCTAGATGCTTGTGTCTAGGAGCTCTTCTCCCTCACAGAGTGATCCAGAAGCACAAACAGTCTTACTAACTTACTATTGCTGGTAAAAAAAAAAAAGGAGAAAAAAAGAACAAAACAATCAGAAACAGATGCAATTGTTAGTCTAAGGTCTTTCTCTCCGTGGTGGCCTCCTCTTCATGCTCCTTCTCACTAGTTAATTGCAGCGCTGCCACATGGGTGCCATGACGCCGGCCTGCGGGCTGTTATTACCTCTGCCCTGTCATTAGCTCCTGCACTGCACTGAGTTAAAGCCCGGAAAGAGCTGCAGCTCGCACGAGACACAATGAGGATCGTGGCTGTCACATTCCCTACAATCACAGGTAACATCGCCGGCAATAAGTAACCTGGCTCTTCCTACTGTCCCTCTCTCATTTCGGGGAGCCCTGCCAAAAAGTCTGGACCCCACTGATATTATATTATTAACTCTTCACACCAAATCATGTTTGAGGCATTAGCAAAGCTTACCCAAGTGTGATTTAATACAGTGCCGCAAGAAATTGCTAGAATACCCACTTCAACTCAAAATCTGTTTATTTAACCTCTTATTTTTTGCCTGTGGGGGATCCACACGTTCAGTTTAACAGGCAGAAGTCGAGGGCAGTGTAATAAGACATTAGGACGGATGATGGAAGAAGAAAGCTTTGGCAGACATACACACTTACCACCACTGAGCAGCTTCATGACCAGCCACAGTTCATCCTTTACCACGAACGAGGTGTAGTAAGACACAATGTTGGGGTGGTGGCACTGGCTCATGGCCTGAATCTCTTTCTGTTAGGGGGAAAGAAAATAAGAGAGAATCCAATTTGTGAGGATTGTAGAATGCATTTAGATGATCTAATGACAGACCTGTAGGAGCTGGTGTGATCTGTTTTATATGTATTGTTATTAATGACTATTCATTAGTCACACTCCTGAAGCAGCACACTAGTAACCTTTTTTAGAGCTGTTAACAGTTGTGGTGGTGGTGAGATGAACGATGAAACATTAAACAAATGAAGCAAATATTTTGACTCAGCTATGAGAAAAGCCTAGAGGAAATAAAGTGAACGCAGTCACAATAAATGCCCATTCCTTTGATGCTGCAGCTATTCTTGAAATTTAGTGCAATACTTAAGCTCTTAATGGCATCAGTCGTCAGAAGAGAAACAGGCTAGGTCAATATAAGAAGCGAAAATCTGCCGGAACTCTGCCCTTTATACAGCTGTAAAGTCCTCTGTGTGTATGTGTGTGTTTGTTTGGAAAGCGGGGGAGCTGAGGTAATGCTGGCACAGGAATCTAATCCATCACTTCAGCACCAGCCCTAAAGTCATTTGAGGACAGACGAGCTTCCTAAGAAAAAGAAAATCCAGCTGACTTCAGAGATGAGACCACTGCCTCGTAGAGTTTCTGCACTTGAATACCCGACAAACGACTGAACCTGTTACTGTAGCTCCACGTTAATGCACAGCACCTCTTTACTTGTCGTGATAATTACCAATATAACTGCCTATAAGACCTATCTAACATGAGATGATAGCAACCTTTAATAGGAACATGTTTTATAGCAAAATATTTGCAAAAATTATCTGACATCAAACCAACATCTAGTGAGCGATGACAAATTCAGCAATATGTGTCAAGTACAGGGGAGGTCCAGGGTGTGTTCCCATATTGCATCTTATTTTGTATTTTTCCACTGTTGAGGGCGCTAGGGAAGCATTGTCCCCCGTTTCCCAGTATTAGCACTATTGGATGCACAGAGGTGAAATCGACCTTCTCACCTAATTATGGTGAGAAGGTCGATACCACCACAAACGACCGTATTTCCCCAAATCTCAGTGTTATTTAAAATAGCTAATGAGTCTTCAGCCATGGCGGGTACACCCGTCAGCTGAGAACCCTTAACACTGATCTGAGAACATTTGTTAAAAGGCATCAATCAATAGATGCTTGAGGGTCAAAAAGTAAGCAATCAAAGCCTGATGTTCCATCAGCATAAATGCTTAGCTTACACAATGTGCATTAGCAGCAGTATGCCTCAGCTGCAGAGTCATCACTACTGAGCCCGGGGCCTTCAGTGAGTTCCACTGCCAAGAGAGGCTAGGGCAGGCAGGTGACATCGTAATTTCATAAGAAATCACTCAACAAAAGTGAGTTTAAGAAAAATGAACTGAGTCACAATAATAATAATAATAATAATAATACGGTTGGATTCAGGCATGAAACCAGGTACAGACATGTTTAAATGCAACACAGCAAGTGTCAGTCAGCTTGAGAAAGTTTCAGAGCACAAGGTCCCATTCAGACTGACCAGACCAACAGGTGAGCCCACACCCTCCCTCTTCTAAACTAAAGCCGTTTTTGATTATCAAACAGTCTAATAACTTCCAGTCTATCGGGCCAGACGGCGAGCTCTGTGGGTCGTCTCCCATATCATTCTTTCTCTTTATACTACAGGCTGAGAGAGAACAATAATGATATAGCCTGTTGGCTGCTAACTGGCTTCAATGGAGCCTACCCCCCCCCACCCCCTCTGTTCTCAGCACAGTGGAAGAGGCAGGTCACTACAGCTTTGTGGGTAACCCCAGAAAAGAAAAACAATGGGATAACAGGGAGGATACCGTGCTCTGGCAGTTGGCGGGGTTTCCCATCTTTTCCTGCAGACAACGTGTGAATCAGAGAGACTCTTTGTTGTGGGGGATTAGGTCACTGTAAACCTATGCAGCAGCAAAGACAGTGGTTCTCATCGCTCTAAACCAGTCTTTCGGTGTAACCTTCAACATGTAACGTTTGACATTTGAGATATGCTTTGTGAAAAATATTCTTGCAACATATCTCAGTGCTGCTGACAGGTAGTATTCCTGCATGATGACAGAGGCTAGCGCAGTACAGCCCCCAGGTCAGAACCATTTATGTAAAGGTATCATGCAGGAACTTCATGCAACTTCTGCATGTAATCTGGCTCATTTGCCTATACATTTCATACTGGCCACTGATGCGGGCACGTGGAACACGTGTAAAATACTTTCTCAGCTCAATAATCTGCCATGGTGGCAGGTGACCTGAACGTTTTACCTGCCACAGCAAACTATGCTAATATAATAACCCTGGCCAACAAGTCCGTGAGACCATTAAGAACACTTCAATCAAGTACACATACCAGTGCTTTTTGTTCTTTTCTTAGAGCTGAGCACATTTATACATCCAACTATAAATATAATCAAAGTGCCAATTACAGGTTTCCAGCACTGGGTTGCACCAACTATGTGTAAGTTCAAACTTAGCCTAGTAATTTCTAACTTAAGTCGGAGTTTACGTGCTACTAACATTTTAAGGGTTGCACCAGCTGAAATACGTCCAACGTAGACATAAGTTACAACTTAAATCTTACACCTAGTCCTTAATAGGTGTAAAGTCCTCCATAAAATAGTCAAGTGGTTGTCATGGCGCATTGTTTTGAAAGGGGGGGGGGGGGCTGATGCCTTCAAACCATCAAACATTTGGTGTTTCAACTTAATAAATGGCTTTACATAAAATTAATTGAATTATCAAAACTGTATTTGATTTAATTGTCAAATGATCATTTCAACCAAATATCCAACTATGAACAGAAATAATTCTGCTAAACAGTCTTTCTTTTTCGGCCTTTTGTGTTTGTTTGTGGGTGTTGCAATGACTTCATTCTGAAACACAGGCATTAAGAGCAGTTTGATTCAAACCATCTGACCTGCAAACCACAAGTGACACACCTCTCTGCAACCACCAGGGTCTGGAATTAAGTTTTTTCCTCACCTTTCACTGCAGTAGATTAGTGAACATTTCTACCGGCCACTCAGTTTTTTTTGCCTGCCACTTCTGAAATCCATGTAAAACACTTTAGAAGACAGACATGTGGAATATATAATGTAACCTTACTCCCTGACTATATGCTTTTAAAGAATAGCTTTAGAAAAGTAATCTGTTCTGGTAGCAGGTGACCTGAACATTTACCCTGTATGGTAATTTCATTCCCTGGCCACCACACACAAAGCCACCTGCAACACAAATAGTCTCACTATCCCATGATTAAATTTTGGATTTAATATACAAGACACTGATGACATCAGATGAAGCACTTATGGTGACCTGTGTAGGACATCATCGTCAGGCGACATTAAATAATGACCATCTGTGTTACATTCATAAGCTGCATACCATTAGCATAGTACATCTCTCCCGCTGCTTTTGCATGCATTAGCTGTAAACCATCTATCAGAGGGGATTAAATGAACAAAGAAGAAAAAACTATGATTTTTGGTTTGCTATTTAAATGTGCCATTATTTCATTACAATTTAATTAAACAGCAAATTAGCATATGAATGTGAAACTGACAAAAAATATCTTTATGTCACACTGAAGACATTATTTTCCCTTACAATGTTAATGTTCATGCCATTATATATATGCCTGTTTAACCTTACATGCCAAAAGGTTGAGCTCAGGGTTTTGTGGAGGACCAGCAGGCAGACAAAAAAAAATCTGATCAATACCAACATCAGGCCACCCCTCCATCCTCTCGTTCCACCCATCTAATAAAACGGTCTCTCTCCCCCTAATGGAAATCACATTGCGAGAGAGTCAGTAACCTTTGTCTCATATTTCTCCAACACGTCAACTCAAATTCCTGTTCTTACAAAAAGTAGTAAAACATTCATTGTGACATGAGTGAGGTCACTTTGGTTTATTTAATAAACAGAAATGAAAATGACCTCTCCCATTATGTGATGCATCTATAATGCCAAAGCTAAAACACTAAACCCCTTGAGGCGGTTGAGTCTACATTTTATACACAGATTCTCCAGGAAATAGACCAGTTCACGCCTATTGTATTTTTCTATATCAGGCCTGATCGGTGCAGTATTTGGCGTGCCTGAGGACCTTGAAACTGAGCAAAAATAAATAAATAAATGCGCTATTGTCACAAACTGAATACAGTGCTGTGGTCACAAACTGGTGCCACAGAATCGCACTGATGGCAGACACACAGAGAAGCCACTATAGAAGCAATGTTACGTCACTATCAGTTACTCAGAGCCTAACACACATTCACTAATGACCCAATCTCACTGCAGCACGCACACAAACACACACACAAACGAGAAACGACTGAGAAAGAGAGACACTGACAATTGATGGGGAAACTAAAAGGAGATCTTAATGCTGAGAATGTAAATATACCTCTGAATCACTTCCTTTAGCTCGATTCAGACTTCCTATGACTGAAAGAACTACTTTCATCTCAGTGCTCTCAATATCGTTCTCAGGTTACTGTCACCACAAGTTTTTTTCAGGTATTTTAAATCAGAAATTGTACTACTACATAGCAACAAAAGCAAGCAAAATCTTTCCTCATCAGTTTCAGTAAATAATTAAAGCTAATAGTTGTAACAATTGTGTAATTATCCAAGAGGGTATTCAAACACTCAAATTGTAAACAAACCTCCTCCTCATCTGATCTAGCTTTAGTCACTCAAAAGCGGCTGTCCGTCAAACTGCTCTGCGAGGAATAACTACAACAAACCACTTAATTCTGAGACTCAGAGACACGACAGATTACTGCTTTTCTGACGTTAAAGAATTTCACAGGTACGATTAAAAGACCTGCAGGCTTCTTTAAAACTCGTGGCAACACCTCTTAAAGCTGCAATCTGGGTTCAATTTAATGCTTCCTTGCCGTTTAACCGGGCACCCAGCAAAGCTGTGGTATGGGGGGGGGGGCACAGGCAGGAAATCCGACCTCTCTGTATTCCATGTGACCGCCTGCTCCGAGAATCCGGGAGCAACATTCCCCTGATTCATCCTCCAGAAATTGGGGGGTGGTGGTGGTGACGGTCCTCCTCAGTTTAGTAGAGAAACCTGCCAGTAATCTCTACCCACGATGCACACTTACACACTATTTATTTCCTACAGGTTACTTTCACAGATATTTGGCTGAGCACGAGGAGAGAGGACTGGAAATATCCATCAATCACTCCGCTGGTCTGAGGTAACAACAGCTCATTTCCCAATGTCAGAACAAAACCTGGCATCATTCGGTATATTTTGCCCTAGTATGCGCCCATGCGATGTAGTGAGACATCTTTCCCGATTTATAGCTATAATAAGCATGGTTTGAACTGAGCAGATCTAATGCCTACTGTAAACAGGCAAACAAAAAAATGATTTCACAAATGCAAACTGTACATAGAAAACTCCACACCATCTCTAAAGCCAGAGCACAAGCCACAGACGAGCATCTCATCCTACTCTATGTGCAAGGGGGGGCTCAACATAATCCTTCCACCTCTTGAGCTCAATCGTAAACCACATGTCAGACAGTAAATGATGTGCCGAGCTACAGTACAAGATTGCATTGAGGGTATAAAGACACAACACAGCCGTCAGGACAATGTCCCACGGTGGTCTAATAGTTTCCTGGCACTAAGTGGAGTCCGCCTTCAGAGAACAACCAGAATAGTGTTTGAAGTGACAGGGATGATTGGAGGAGGGTTTGGAGAAAACGAGTAATGAAAAGCAGAGGTGGAACGAACTCCATCCACACGCGCAGGCCACAGTGACAAAGCACTCTCGTGCTGTAAGGGTGTAGCTCCCTTCGATCCGCACTTAAAAAGTAACAAGGTTACAAAAAGGTCCAACTGAAATCACCCTGAGCCGTCCCTTTCTGTAGCCAAAGAATGTCAACATGTTTTTTTTAAAATGTACTATTATTTAAAATGGGGTGTAGAAGAGTGAGGACCAGACCGTAGTGACATTTGCAGATTAATCGGGCCGATAACTGCCATTTTGAGAAAATCGGTCGATACCTGCACTCACAGGGCCAATGTATCATCCTAAATGACAGCAGATCTAATCTAACACTATTACTGACTAGCGTTAAATATCTATTGATATACTGTAGAGAATAATGCAGTTGAATGACGTAACTTCAGACAAACTGTACCCTGCTCTCCATTAAACACTATTCTCGTTCTGAAATCTGCAGCATAACCCAATGTATTTTTCTATTTCATTAACTAATAAAAATTCCATCTAAAACAACAAGTTACTGGCTAAGATTACCAAGTGCAGTATATCAGATCGTACTCTGGAATTATATATGATTTTTCTTTGTTTTGATACAAATTTATATATCGGCCATTAGACACCCTGCTCTCTAAATATCGGCATTAGCCATTGAAAAACCCATGTCCTCGCTCGTTCAACAAGTTACGGTTCAGGACAAGATACGTGTTCATGTTTATGAGTTAGATAAATAGGAGACTTTAGCTGTAAAGCTAGCAAGGTCTCCACCTACAGTATGTAGACAGATACCTAATGGTATTCCGTCAAATGAATGCAAAACTAGGGGGGGGGCAGAATTATGAAACCAAAAAAATATAATATATATAATATAAAATGTTAATGTAAATAGGGCTGAGCAAAATGGCAAAAAATTTTATCACAATATCGATAATTATCACGATAAATGTCAAATCATTTTTTCTATCAAGTTTAAAGGCAGATTTTTGCTCCACAGTTAAACTTTTTTGTTCTATTGCCCCGCCCTAAATGTGTGAGTGAGTGTTTTCTGTATGTCTTACCAGGAGTTCATCCATACTAGTCTGGCACTTCTCTAGGTTGATGCGTTTGATGGCCACCTTCTCCTTGCGTGGTATACAGTAGGCTGCTTGAACCACTGCTGTGGCCCCGCTCCCTAAAACAGACAGGAAAACAACATATTGTCACCTTGATTATGATTCAAAAAATGGTCATCTCAGGCAATAAGGCACTGTCAGCGCTGGTGCAGAAGCCAACTTTGACACCTACAGCGCATTCAGGTTATAGTCACAGCCTCGGGCTGCCTAGGTTTCTTTTAATTATCTGCACCTTCCCTAACCCCCGTCTACATCCAAACATAATGGCTAATGTAGCATAATAAACCTAAGTTTTACCGTTACCTCAATATCCTCCTGAGTTCAAGAAGGTTAAGTACAGTTCTGCTTTGACAGCTCATCAGATTTCTCTTTGGTAACCGCCTGTTCATCAATTATGAATCAGCTCTTTCCAAATCCTGCCCGGTGGAGCGGGCCTAATTGGGGCCAGTGACTCTGCTAAACGAGGCTCATCCCCAGGAGGCTTCGGTAAGAGATTCATGCCAGAGAGAACCAAAATTTGGTCTTTATGCTATTTAAAATTTTTTACTGGACCTTTGATCACTGACAATTATTCTTTACAGTGCCAAATACCTTAATCCCCAACATGAAAGCAGCTCCAAAACTAGGAGGATCCAAGGGTTTATTTGTCACATACATAAGCATTATATGTAGTAAAATGCAAGGTGGTCTCATTTTTCACACTAGTCTTTTAGCACAACCTTACGAGCAGTTATGCTAAAAGACTAGTGTGAAAAATGAGTATTAGAAAAAAGAACAATAACAGCCTACAGTATATACTATGTGCAGTCTTATACTATGCATCAGCACTGATCACTAAGACCTGGACCCTTTAAATCAGCCTCATTTTCCATGCTTTCAAGACTTTGCAGATCACTGCATGAATCCTATTGGATCACAGCAACAGTGGCATGTCTACGCTAGTCACCACAGCTGCTATTTTGATGGTCTAGCAAACAACATCACAGATTACAATCTGATTAACGCTTGAACCCTAATCTTTAGTTTTGAATAACGTGTGACAGTCGGAGTAAAAGCGCATAAAATCCTCCCCAGGAGAGGTACGCCTGTTGTTCCTGTGAGGTCATTTCACAGCACCCCCAACCCACACTCCCCCAAAGCTCTTATTTGACGCCATGCACAGACACTGCCGTTTCCACAAGATCTCTGGAGTATACATGACGCTGAGCAATGCTGGGAGCACATTCTCCTCTGGCAACAGGCTTTGGGTGAGTGAAAGAGTGAGAGGTAAGTCAGTCTGCCCTCCAGTAAGCTTTTCCTAACCTTCCTCATCTTAGCTATGCCCGAATATTAACAAAGTGCTCATTGTTTGGAGTTTTTCATTGAGCCAATGGTGTTCGGAGGTTTTAGAAAAGCCTATAGTAAAGAAGAAGAAAAAAAGACTCTTCTCTTCTAATTAAAAACTAAAGCTGTCCCTGAAGACGTGACTGCGTTTTATTTAACTGGTTTCATTCAAGATAATTATGACTTCAGGCTATATGGGCAAAGCAGAGAATAAAACACCATAAACCTATTTAATATAGCAGCGACTGGAATTAACCACCAACTCTTACTCTCTAAAATAATCCCATAAAAATTTCCTTGTAATTTCCTATACCTGATAGACAGTAATGGTCCTGTTCATCACCATGATTATATTGTAAGTCTATAGCTGTAGTGGGTGCCATCTATTGACTGGGAACCTCCGATAACGTGTGGTTAGCCTTGCTCAACTCTCTGCAGATCCCTGCATCATTGCTCAAAATAAAGGGGGCTGAACAGTGGTAAATATATCATCCAGCTCCCTCCCACCACCACCACCACCAGCAATACCTAACAAACCTCTGGAGGTGTGCCAGTGACGGGGAGCTCAGCCCTGGCCGGAACACAGGGAGCCAGTTGACCTGTACCCAACAGCGTGTATATTCCTACACACAAACAAACAGCCAGTCGTCAGGGGTGGCTGGCCAACCTGGAGAGCATGTGTGTTTGTGTGTGTGGAGAGGATGAAAAACGGGGTGATTGTTGGGTTTGCAGCAGGCAAGGTCAAGGGGCACCAAGGCTCTACAAGCCATTTAGACTGAAGACGCCCAATTGACCAGCCAGTTGGGAGTTAATACAAACCTGATGCTCTTTGATATTTGCAGCGTCCAAGCTTAGCACAAGCTTATTCCCCACAGAGTAGTGAATACTTCACGGGGCTTTTGAGATTCTAACCAAAGCTGTAACTTTAGTAATTACACTATGGTGCACACAGGGGGACTACAACCCGTTCCTGTCATCATATTCACCAAAGTGCCCATAATCGTCAGCCTGTAGCAGTTTTAAACAAAGAATGTACACCTTATTATGAGCCATTAAATACAGACACAAGTCACAAAAAGGGCCCGCCGATGGACTGGCGACCTGTCCAAATGTGTCCCCGCCTTTCACCCGATGTCAGCTGGGATTGGCTCCCTCTCACATAAAACATCACCACCATCCTCTCCATCCGAGTCAGAGGAAGCACACTACAGAGCCGCCCTCACAAAAGGCGAGCAGTGCAGTAGTGCCAGGGCTTTGAAAGAGCAAGGCCAACATCTAATATGCTAAACTGCCTGGCACAGATGTAAAGGCTGCATATCAAGCAGGAACACCCCCACCCCTTTTGAAAATTAATTAATAAACGAGCAGACTTCTGACTTCGTACTTCCTCTGACAAATATTTTCTATCTCCAGAGACACAGGAACAAGATTTAGCTTGTTTTGAAGGTGGACAGCTAAATCGAATCTATATATTAAGTTACCGCATTAGGCGAAATCAAATGAAGATGATCCAGCTGCCAGCAGAAAATGTGGCGTGTTGGCGTGGTTGAGGGACACAAAGTTAAGTACACTTTTTAGTTTGTTGATTTCCATTTGTTTTCATGTTTATCCCTGCATGCTGCATAAACAGCATAGAGAAAAACATCACAAAACGAACAGAAGTATGTTTCGCTGTTAGTTTCATTCTGTAATTTGTGTTAAAATGTGACTTTCCACGCATTTAGTTTTAACATACTATACGTGCAACAATGTGTTACAGATCTAGATGTAGAGGTGTACTATAATGAAAAATGAAAAAGGTTAATGAAAAAAAAGTTGCAGACACACTTGATCGCTCCTGTGCGGGGGGATAGCATTGACAAAACAAGCATGATCTTTGAAAAAAAATAGCAGCCAATGTTTTCTGTAAGCATGTTTCCTCAAAACAAGTCATGGGAAGCCTTATGAGCTATAACCTTGCAACATGTGAGTGGGACATGCAATACTAGAGTGTTTTCTTCACAACAAACTGTTAAAGCCTAAACACTCAACAGGGAGTGGGTTTGCCATTAACCCGTAAGCTGACATGTTTGCTCTTTAGGGCGCTGACATCTGAGTATGAAATGTTTGCATTCCTCCTGTTCTGGTGCATCTCTATGACTAAATAAGCAAGACAGCAAAACACAAAAGAATAGTAAACCGAATTATAAGCTTACTTTGGACACAGACAAAGCTACAGCTTTACACTTAATTAAAATGATTAAAGCGGCTCAAAGACCAGTAAAATACAAAGAGGCAATTTAAATCTCAAGGTTTTATTTAAAAAAACTCATGATGCAGACTCCAAATAAAAACATTTTTTTAAATTGGCATATGAAAACATCAAAAAATTTGACCCAAAGGGCTAGGTAACATCGAGAAAATTCACTGTCCCAATTCATTTTTTTTTTTTTTAAATCGCAAAAAGAAAAGAACATAGTGCCCAGTACAATAATATCTTATCAGATTAGGTTGGCCTTGAATTAGTTTCTTAATAGAGTAGGTCACAAGCAGTGTGGTAGTCTTTCCTGCCCTCATCAGGCCTGTTTGGCGCTACATACCTGTCCCGAGATTCCACACATGGTAAGATAAGTTTCCTAGCACACAATCACGCCGATGTTTTTTTTTTTTAAATATCTGAGGGACAGGACAAGTAAAAGTGAGGAAACATGTGGGAGCAGAAAGTTTCCAGACCAGATTCGCCAACACGAATGATCCAAAGTCCAGTATGATCCAGTGCTCAGTGGGGTGAAAACAGTGGGTGTTAACCATGTAATAACAAGTCCTCTTTCCCTGGGGAAGTTACCAAAACAATAGCTCTGCTGGGCATGCTGGGTATGCAAGGGCCATCCTCACAACACCAGCCTTCAAGCTGAGCAGAGGAGCTGTAGGAAACATGATAGCTGGTCATTCTTCTGGCAAATATTTTCTGTTCTCAGCTTCAAAATGGTACCGATTTTCTACTTTTCCTTGTTGTATGCGTTAATAAACTCAATATCTTTAAGGTTTTTCACTTTAGGCTTTTGTGATGGCACATATTTCACTATTTCCTGACAACAAAAAATAGGCAGGTTACTTCATAATGAAAATAATAATCACGATATGTTTTCCTATACTTGTATACATGCATCTTATGTTATGTGGATTTCTTATGAGTTCATGCTGGGAAAACAAGAACATCTCACAGTTTACCACGAGTCTGTGTGCACGTACAACCACAATGTACGTGATACTAAATGCCTGTGAGGAAAATTACCAGTCTCTTAATAAAAACCACTCTTCTGATTTAATCAGTGATTCCATAAGCAGTTAAAACATCAGTTCCACTGCAAGTAGGCTAGTGATAGAGAGACACACAACTCCTGCTACAATCTTTCATATACAAACAGTAGCCTGTGATGATTTGGTAACTTGCAGTACTCAATACTGCATTTCTCTTTATTCACACCCCACCCCCCTCCAAAAAAGCACCACAGCCCACCCCTAATTGATTGTGCAATTTTTGAGAATATACCATCCAAACATGAACTCACACTACTGACTTTAAAACTCAAGCTTTTTCCTTTTGGTAATTTAAGTCACCAAATCCTCCCTATTGAGGCTTCTATTTCATGGATGTTTCCAGAGCAAGTCAAACTCTCTACTGTGAGTTAGGTATGGGCAATATGTCTAGGAATATCCTGAGGGCAAATGTCAAGATGGTAACCTCAGGAAAACGGTGTCGGGAAGTGACTCCAATTCAGTCTTATCAGAAGTCTACATAATAAGACTGGCAAGAGCTCTTCAGTGTTCATTCATGGTAAAAGCCTATTCCCAAAATATGTCCTCATTGTGAACTAAACAAGAAACTAAATATGAACAGTGGCAGATGCCAAAGAGGAGGATATGTCTTGTTTAACTTCACAAGGAGCCTGGAAACACAGAGGGCTCTGCTAATTTAGACACATGGTAGACCAACGCCTTTAGATTTAAGAGGACAACTGATAATCAGCTTTCAGTCTTTTATGAAACGGGGGGGCTGCACAAGCTAAAGTTGTTAATCATGATCCCTTGCCCTAAACCCAAGTAGGCATACTGCAGTCCAACCTTGAAACGGCCTTACCAGTATCAAACCTATGCTGCCAATTTGTGCCACACATCGCTTAGGAAAATGCCACAGAACTGGTTTCTACACAGGAGAGGCTTTATCTGTGTGTTCATGCTAAACTGCAGGGTGTTATCTTGTGGGGTGCCCTGGATCAAAATTTCCAAGAAAATAAGGGCGGAAATGTAGAAATGGGTTGAAGTTAAATTTTTTTAAATACACAAAAAGGTTAATTTAGAGGCCTTCAGAATGGAGCCTCTATAAACACACAGATTCCCTGTAGAGGAAGCACGCACCACTTAGGTAAAGTAAACCACTGGTTCAAACTAACTAATTTGAGAGGACAATACTTTGCTTATATGTTACACAATCCTTCATGTTCTCCATCCTTCCCCATTAAAAAAAGTCTGCCAAAAGATAGGACAGGGTCAGCTATTTGAGGGGTGGGACATTCACAAGTAAAAGCTGTTGTTCCCTCGGGCCGCCAACCTGTAAGCCATCCTCGGGACTCACCGCGGCCCGACAACGCACAGGAAAGGTGCAATATGCCTCCTGTCACACTGGGGGGTTTGATAAGAGAAATGTGGACATACATACAAAGCAATTATTGAGTTATTAGCCTAACAATTACCATGCTTGTGGGTTCAATCCAGGACGGTATAAACAAAGCATTATTGATGATGTTACCCAGGAAATTATCAATTTTCCTATTTCTGTAAAAGATGTGGTTAGAAGGCTCATAATGTTGATTAATCCTCCAAACCCTCCAAAAAGCTCTACATAACTAGATTAATTCAGGCAACAAACTGCCCAGAACAATACCCTCCTCCAAGAAGGACCATTGAGTAAAATCTGTGGACTCATGAGTCTTTAAGGAAAAAGTTGTGCTTGAGTACCCTGTGTATTTTAATTGGAAATGGGCGTGAACAGACACAAGTTAAACATGGTCTGTGGTCTCTACAGTCACGTTACACGTCTCATACTTTGCTTTAGCCTAAACAATGCAGTGCCTTCCCCCAAATAAAAAGGTAACTTTGAGAATATTTGTAATGTCACTCCTACTCTGCAGGTTGGGTTCTGTCTAAAATACCAACACTGCCTAATTTAAATAAGATAGTTATTATTGTTGTAATTTCATAGATACAACGCCCTCTTTTTAGAATACATAAAAGCTAGTAAAAGAAAGTAAAGCTAGCTGTTCACGCGAATAACTGACTGCTCAATGAAAGCGGTTGTTTTCCAGCAACTAGTCAGAGCCTGACTAGACAGTAACGTTATAACGCTCGTTTACGACTTCGGCATAGCCCCGGTGGACGGGGTAACCGCTCTCTAGATACATTACACTGACTGCAAGTCACAACACCGCCCGGCTAGGATTGCCATGTTGAAAAACGCGATCAACTCTACCTTGCTCAACAGAAAGAAGATGCCTTCTTGTCGCTTTAACACTTAAAAGCTACTGGGGTGTCTGTTAGCTGTGATTAGCCCCCTGTTTATTAAGCTAACGGCAGGCTTTCTCAGACTGTCGGTTAACACAGACGTTAAGCTAACAAGCAACGGATCACATACCAATCACCTCGTGTAGCTCATAATCATCTTTGTTGATGGACCAGGGTTGGGAGCTCAGGTCCTCCGACATGGTTGAGGGGTCTGCTGAGGCCGTACTATGTGTAGAAAAGGTGTTGAATCCAACGAATGTGCGTAAAAAGAATTCAAAGTAATCCAAACAGGACCAACGAGGACGACACTTCCCCTTCTTTGCGAATCCTGCAGCACTCCTGTCATTCCCAAAGTTTGACACTAGCCTAGCAGCCCCGCCTACCGCATTCCTACTGAGCAAATGTGGACAATCCCGGCGGACATATTGAGTGTGGGACGATAGAGAGCTGTGCTCCGGAATCCTTCTGAAAGAGGATATTACTACAGGCACCGTTTGGCGCCTAATTAGACTGAGATACAGCTGAAGAGACCGTGTCAAACATAAAGCGGCAGAACCCCGACTCTTTGAAAAGTTAACCACACAAACCCTTCAGCAATATTTGTTAAGACTTTTATGCATAATTATGTCCCTGAATTTTACTTTATAGGCAAGCCGCTACAGAGAGTGTTTAAATATTATGCAAAAGATGCCCAAAACCGAATCGAGGCTCGGGGTTCCGCCACACTTTTAATGGCGGACTGCTGTAATATTCGTGTGCATTTTGCCCTGAGTTATGCCTGGCAGTTATTTGTTCTTCTCATACAGTATACAACCCCATCGTTTTTACTTATATTTGCACATATCACTCCTCGGGTTTCCCTACCAATAACTATTTCATTACAAGAGCACGTTGGGGTATTAAACAGGCTTGGAAGTGCTACCTGATAAGCTGAACTCAGGGCATAAAAAACCCAATTTGTACAAAATACAAAAGTGTATGAAAGGAAAGGAGGCGTGTTGCCCCAGGAACAGCCTATCCTCTGATTGGACAGTACCACGTACGCTTCTCTGTGATTGGGTGCTCATGTATTAAGTATAACATGTACTGAGACTGAGGTTCATTTTATATCATGAAGGAATGGCACAATCCCGACTCCCAGTGGAGGACTACAGAACATACTGTGTTTTCATGTATTAAGTGTCTCAAAGTTCTTGTCAAATGCCTTGGTTAGTAATTATTCGCCATGAAACAGGAAGCTGTTTTTTGAGAGTTAAACCCAACCGGAAGTCAGCCACTTTGAATGGAATAAGTAACATCAACCACAAATCTTTTTCCACAATTCACCTGTGTAATAAGTGCAGTGTTAACTTCAGAGCCCTGTCAGCAGGCCTGCCATGTAGAGACCCCAGCTGTCACTCCACCTGAGGCGCGCAAGGGGCCGATGGCCTGTTCAATGCTACTTGCAGCTTTAATGTATATATGCTTTGTACATACTTTATTACATTTATTGTGAGGAAATCATGCTCCAACAATTTATTCAAGGTGGAATTTATTAAATTTTTATAAAAGTATTCTTAGAAAGACCATATCAAAATTACAAAATCATACAAATTCAAATGTCAGACATTATGGTGACAGAGAAAGTGAGAGCGAAAGGCAGGTGTCAGCAGTCACTAAAACTGAACATGTGGAAGTATCACAATCACAATATCTCTTCCTCTTTAGCTTCAATCTCATCTAGAAGCTGACTCATAGAGGAAGTGGCCAGTGCAAAAACAAAACAGAGCAAACAGAGCATTTTGTACATGCTGCTCCATATACAAATAAATCTTTCTCACCAGTAACTCATAAATACAAAATAGTTGCAGGCACAACCTGTTATTCTTGAAATTTTAATAATAACAATGGCTGCGTGCACTGAGAACTTTGCGGTTATTTGGTATTATAATGATAATATTCAGAAATTACTATGTCATTCTCATAGTAAACACAAATAGTAGTATTTTAAATTATACTGTATATACACAGTAAACAAGAAGTGGGTTCCGAAGCTAGCAGGACGTAGATCACAAGCAATAGCACACTTGAGCCTGTAATGTTTAGCCATTGTCCAACATCCCTGTTGCATCTTTAAACACGATTAACTGCCAGCTCCATGATTATGGCAGTGCAAGAGCTTTGGCCAGCCGTACCCAGAACCAGGCCTGAGTGCAAGGCCGGGTGTAGTCACATATGGTGAGGAAGCGTAGGATGCTGGGGAACGGCTTTGTCATTGACTTGTACACCACTGGAATAAGCCGTTTGTTTCGAGCTCCTGAAACAGCAAGAATGAATAAAAAGGTAAGTTGCATGCATGTACAAGCATTTATCAGAAAAGGGAAGATAGAGCTATTTAACTTAACAAAATTGTACATTACCGGGACAGAGGCTGAGAGCAAACTTGGTCTGGAAGTCACAGGCGTCGCTGTCAAGGTATTCATCAGAAATCACCACCACCATCCGCTTACACCTGCACAGATGGTCACATGTTATAGTTGTTACAAAATGTGAGAGTCAGAGATAAGGGAGATTTTAAGAAGGGGATGCTATGGGTTGTCTCACAGAGAACGTGTTGCTCTTTGGTGGCTTTCTGTATCTAAATTTAAAATATTTAGCTTTCTGCCATGACTGAAACTTTCATGTATTTTGTATCTGTGAACTTTGCATTTCTATTTTTTGTCTAACTAATTTTATTTGTTTTGCATTGATAGTTAGAGACAGCAAAAGAGACACAGGAAATTGGGGCGGTTGGCATTATCAGGACTCAGCCTTTGCAGGCCTACGTGGTGTGTACAGTTTACCAGGTGAGCTACTGGGACGGCCCCAACCTGATTATTTATAGAGCCACAGATAGTGGAATAGATTTTGCAGACTGTTAACAAGCAGCAGATCTGGTGCACATCTGTGCTTGAATACATTATTGATGGCTGTGCAGGAGTCTGTGTTTGGGAGTTTAAAGAATGGACCTTGCCCCATGTGCCAGTGTGTTTCTTCTTCTGGTTAAACTGTTAAACTAACCAGAAGTAGACAAAGTAGAGCTGAGCATGGTAAGCATGTGTCGATATCCCACCTTTTTTCAATGAGTTCACTAGTGATGGTCCATACACAAGAGCCCGGGAGGACATCTCTGTCGAACACGCACAGCTTCAGCCTGTACTCTGTCTGTTCCAGCTCCTTGATCATCTCATGGACAAACTCGAAGTCACTCTGGCAGTAGCAGATGAAGGCATCAAACAGCTCAGGAGCCCCTAGATTCAATTCAGATAATTCAATTCACTAACACAAATTTATTTATCCTTATAACGCAACAGCTTGCAACAACACACACACACACACACACACACACACACACACACACACACACGGTGTACTAGTGCAGACGTGTGTGATTAGAGCTTTACATGATTTGTCGGATTAGGAGACAAGTTGGGGCCTTTCCTGTGTGATGCCTTACCACAGAAAATAATGCAGCGACCACTATCTCAAGTTTGACTTGAGCAAATACACCAGCTTTTATAGCTGCATTACAAAGTCAGAGTTATAGCAGAGATGCTAAGACGTTTAGGGGATGTATCTGGAGAGATTAGGGCAGGTGGCATGGGAATTTTTAAAGAAAGGCAAAAGCTATTGATTGCTGGTAACCTAGAAAAGAAATTCTAATTAATTAAAGGTTTCTTTTTTTACATAGTTTCATCCAACATGTATTAGTGCATACTTATAATCTCTTCTCTTGGTGTTGATCAGGTAACAGTTGTGCACTCACACTCTAACAAGTTAAACAGAATATAAGCACAACAACTTAATTAAACATAACATGCATTTTATCACGTTTATTCTAATATAACGGCTGTAACTGTAACTCTGATTTGTTACAAGTTTCATCTTCTTATTACCGATGGTGGAAGTACTCAAATCCTTAAGTTAAAGTGTTAACACAAAATTATCTTTTATTGGAAAAATGTAACTAAAATATTAGTACTCACTATGCTAAATGGCTGTTGATGTTGCCACTCACACTCTTAACAAGTCAAGCAGAACATTTGCACAACAACTTGTACCTATTAATTAATCAGAACATGCATTTTATCTTGTTTATTTTAATATAATGGTTGTACATGTAGTTTGACAATCTTCTTATTACAAATGTTGGAAGAAGATCCTTTAATTAAGTTAAAGTGGTAACACAACATTATCTAAATGTACTTACTTAATGAAGTTTTATTGGAAAAATGCACTTAAAATATCAATCGTGATGTTGTTACATTACATGACAGGATTATTATTCATGATTTATTAACATGTAAGCAGCATTTTATTGTTGTAGTTGGTTTGGCTGGAGCTACTTCATATACTGTTGGGTGTTCCATCATATTTTAGTAAAAACATTCTGATCATTTTGTTTTGTGTGTAAAATGTTAATCTGCAAAGTCACTAGTGACTACAGCCATCAGACGGATTTTGTGTAGAAGACAAAGTTGCATAAAATGGAAATACCCAAGTAAAGTCCAGTCTAGTCATGTAGTGGCAGCTCTACTATGGCTGAGGAAGCAATGATTAGCTTCATTGTGCTGAATCGTGTCCAGTAGTGATTAATGCTTTTGGACTGCAGGGTTTTATTTGTGATATGTATATAGACACGAATCAATGTGTGTTTAACCAGTGGCACTGCC
>NC_060150.1:36781047-36810320 GCF_021292245.1 Micropterus dolomieu | reverse complement strand
GCCCCATGTGCCAGTGTGTTTCTTCTTCTGGTTAAACTGTTAAACTAACCAGAAGTAGACAAAGTAGAGCTGAGCATGGTAAGCATGTGTCGATATCCCACCTTTTTTCAATGAGTTCACTAGTGATGGTCCATACACAAGAGCCCGGGAGGACATCTCTGTCGAACACGCACAGCTTCAGCCTGTACTCTGTCTGTTCCAGCTCCTTGATCATCTCATGGACAAACTCGAAGTCACTCTGGCAGTAGCAGATGAAGGCATCAAACAGCTCAGGAGCCCCTAGATTCAATTCAGATAATTCAATTCACTAACACAAATTTATTTATCCTTATAACGCCATGTACTAAGCAACAGCTTGCAACAACACACACACACACACACACACACACACACACACACACACACACACACACACACACACACACACACACACACACACACACACACACACACACACACACACGGTGTACTAGTGCAGACATGTCTGATTAGAGCTTTACATGATTTGTCGGATTAGGAGACAAGTTGGGGCCTTTCCTGTGTGATGCCTTACCACAGAAAATAATGCAGCGACCACTATCTCAAGTTTGACTTGAGCAAATACACCAGCTTTTATAGCTGCATTACAAAGTCAGAGTTATAGCAGAGATGCTAAGACGTTTAGGGGATGTATCTGGAGAGATTAGGGCAGGTGGCATGGGAATTTTTAAAGAAAGGCAAAAGCTATTGATTGCTGGTAACCTAGAAAAGAAATTCTAATTAATTAAAGGTTTCTTTTTTTACATAGTTTCATCCAACATGTATTAGTGCATACTTATAATCTCTTCTCTTGGTGTTGATCAGGTAACAGTTGTGCACTCACACTCTAACAAGTTAAACAGAATATAAGCACAACAACTTAATTAAACATAACATGCATTTTATCACGTTTATTCTAATATAACGGCTGTAACTGTAACTCTGATTTGTTACAAGTTTCATCTTCTTATTACCGATGGTGGAAGTACTCAAATCCTTAAGTTAAAGTGTTAACACAAAATTATCTTTTATTGGAAAAATGTAACTAAAATATTAGTACTCACTATGCTAAATGGCTGTTGATGTTGCCACTCACACTCTTAACAAGTCAAGCAGAACATTTGCACAACAACTTGTACCTATTAATTAATCAGAACATGCATTTTATCTTGTTTATTTTAATATAATGGTTGTACATGTAGTTTGACAATCTTCTTATTACAAATGTTGGAAGAAGATCCTTTAATTAAGTTAAAGTGGTAACACAACATTATCTAAATGTACTTACTTAATGAAGTTTTATTGGAAAAATGCACTTAAAATATCAATCGTGATGTTGTTACATTACATGACAGGATTATTATTCATGATTTATTAACATGTAAGCAGCATTTTATTGTTGTAGTTGGTTTGGCTGGAGCTACTTCATATACTGTTGGGTGTTCCATCATATTTTAGTAAAAACATTCTGATCATTTTGTTTTGTGTGTAAAATGTTAATCTGCAAAGTCACTAGTGACTACAGCCATCAGACGGATTTTGTGTAGAAGACAAAGTTGCATAAAATGGAAATACCCAAGTAAAGTCCAGTCTAGTCATGTAGTGGCAGCTCTACTATGGCTGAGGAAGCAATGATTAGCTTCATTGTGCTGAATCGTGTCCAGTAGTGATTAATGCTTTTGGACTGCAGGGTTTTATTTGTGATATGTATATAGACACGAATCAATGTGTGTTTAACCAGTGGCACTGCCTTCTATTTGTATAAAGTATTTAAATAATAAAGCAAATGTAAAGAGTACACAAATACTGACCTTCGGGATCGTCCTCCAGGGTGATGCCGAACCTCTCTGGGGTGCGGGGGACACAGCTGTCAACCTCATGAACCTGAACAGGGGGTTCAGCCTTCTTCTTCAGACTTTCACAATACTTCCTGACATCCTCATCTGGTACAAAACAAGGTGTATATGTGCAAACCACACACACACGCATCAGTTTGCATACAGTCATGAGGGGACAGGTTTAGAAAGTGGACTGAATTTT
The DNA here is from genome assembly GCF_021292245.1 of Micropterus dolomieu. Classification (NCBI taxonomy): domain Eukaryota; kingdom Metazoa; phylum Chordata; class Actinopteri; order Centrarchiformes; family Centrarchidae; genus Micropterus; species Micropterus dolomieu. The sequence goes on along the minus strand of NC_060150.1, from coordinate 36,808,262 downwards.
ATGAAATGTACTTTGAGAACTAATTTGTAGAAATGCGAATAGTTGCTGAACTGAAACGTCATCTTTCCTAGTTGTTTTGGGGGCATTTATCAACTTCATTGGACAGTTTGAGTGTCCTTGGGAATGTTTTTAAACACATTCTGACTCATGTTTTGTAACAAGGGAATTCAGGCATGAATCACACAATTTGACTTGTTTACGTTTCCTATAGACCTCCTATAGGATTGTCGTAAATCACTGTGTGATGCCAATTGTTTTATCTTTTTATTTTATTTCGACATTTGTATGCTTTTATATTGATTATTGTAAACTATTTTTTTTTTTTAGCTCATACATGTACTGAAAAGTGATAGAGAAATAAAGCTATTATTATTATTTCCTGTAATAATAAGAGGCTAACAACGACATATGGTTTAAAAGGTAGAAAATAAACAGAACTTCCAAACACTAACGCACCTATTAAGGGACGAAGATCCTCCACAATGTCTTTTCTCTCCACCTCCTCCAGGATGGAGAGCAGCCTCCCCACCGTGGCGTCTGTGGACCGGGCCTGCCAGTCCTCCAGGAGCTTTACAGTGGGGCTGCGAGCTGCTTCATAGTTCTTTATCTCCAGGTAAGTGAAGCCCATGGCCTCTGCGACGGCCATCCAGTCCGCGGCCACTGTGTTCCTGGGGTTGAGATACAGCCCCAACTTTTTCCGCACGCTCACATTCAGCGCAATCAGAGGAATCTTCGCCACGTCCAATTCTGGATCGGCACACGCCATGTCCGAAAGTTTCCCGAGACCCCCGCGAGACGACGGGCTTTAGTTAAAAATACAAACGGGGAAACATTGTTTCGACGACGTGACTTGCAGTAGTGACTTGTTTTCAGGCGTCCACAGCTTACCTGTCAAGAGAACACGGAAGTGAAGTCAACTGGAGGACTGCGTCACGCGAGAGGAGGGGGGGCGTGGCCTTCTGTGCACCTACAGTGCAGACACCACTGGCCAAAAAAGTGCACTTTCAATAGATAATACTTGTTAGTTCACTGGCATTGTCGCGTTGGTGACGGAAATGAAACAGATCGCTTTTATTGATTAGTAAAATGGCTTGCAGCAGTGGGCACCACAGGAAAATGTGAGTAACTGAAATGGGCGCTGAAGTGTTTCTGTTCCCCTTTCTTGTCTACATTCATAACTCCCCCCAAGGAAGCGCTGGTCTACCGCCCTCCTTTGATATCACTTATTTAATATAAAACTGGAATCAAGAGATTCAGAATTCAGAATGAAAAGAATGTAATAAACTCACATTCAAAAATTTACCTATTTTATTTTGAAACTGCCACAAACAGGCAAACTGACAATGAATTAAAAGCAATAACATCTGCACATGAACATCAACAGATAACTCATTATAACTGGTCTACTGCATCAAAATTAAAAACCACAATGTGGCTTTCACTGTTGCTGTTGCAGGAAACAGGAAACTTATAAAATGAGTCCGGGAAAGGTACGAGGCCTGTTTTTCCAGAGAACTGGTGGCATGTGTTGTGTACATATACATTAGTCAAGTTCACATGTAACTAGAACTGTGCATTTCCTCATCAGACAACTTCCCTAGATCACCGCGTTGTCTGTGTGCAATACAGATTTTACAGAAACAGTCCAAGTTTGTGGTGATCACTGAAGTTTCCATCCCCTGATCATCCACCCACGTGTTTGTGTTTGCTTTGAGGCAGATCACAGGTTTTTGCTTTTGGAGAAATAGAAATCTATGCCTCTGTCCCGATGTTGTTTGGGAGTGTGAGATGGGCCTTTCTTTCCTCTTGGTGAAGGCCCCATGCCACTCTGAAATAAAAGGAAAACAAACATTTGCCCTTACTGTAGTGGTTTAAAAGACGAGGGCTAGGGAACATTGCCTGTTTAAGTTAATGCCTGTTTTTTTTTACTTTTTTATTTTACACATGCCAATAAGTATTATTTTTGCCAATGGTGGAAGAGATGCCCAGAGTCAGGAGACATGAAGGAAACATCACTGCAAATCCATCACACCCTGGACCCAACTTGTTCCAGCTTCTCCCCTCTGAACGCTGTATGCCACAATGAACAGACACAGGAACAGTTTCTTTCCACAGGCCATCACTCTGATGAACAGTTAATTTCTGACACACTGTGTCAGGAACAACCCAGTAACACTGACTCTAACATCCACCTGTTTACTACTTATTATTTAATCATCATTCTGTAACTCAGTGCTGTTTATACTGTATATATTTTATATAGCCTACTGTATCATATCCACCTCACATACATAACATGAGCACAAAACTACTTATTTACTCCAGCTTCCTTTGCGCTATTGTCTTGATCTGTCTACAATTTTGTTGTTTTGGTTCATGGTGTGTATCCAATCAAGGTTAAAGTCAATAGCAACTGGATTTTGCTGAAGATAGGATAACTATGACCTGGATGACTGAGAACCTTCACAGACATATGTGTGTGTACTGTATACTGTCTAATTCTTGCCGTGTGTTCTTTGTTTACGCTTGTCATGAGTAAGCACCTTGTGAGCAAGGTATAATCTGTAATACCTCGTATGTAGACACATACCTGCCAAATAAAGCTGATTCTGAAGTATTCAGCACTGGGTTGCAAAAGATCTCTCCAAGGTTATGGTGTAAAGTTGACACTAGAGACTTAGTAACTACTAGTTCGTAACTAAGTCAGCTACTAAAATTGGTTGCACTACAATAACTTGGGGCATTGCATGACTAGTTTGGACGTAAAGGCAAATGGCCAAAGAAATAATTAAAACATCACGTTTACTATGCGTTTTAGCTGGCATGAAGCACTTGTCTAGGGAAAAAATGCTCTTTTACCAGCAGTGAGGAAATTCTGTGACATTTTATTATCTACAGCCACCCTGGGGCATGTGTAACTATTTAGTAGTTAATGAGTTATGTTGTAATTTTTCTCCGTGGTGCAACTGCTTTCATTTCACTTATGTATAAATCACAACTTCATAATTTACGTTATAACTAGGCTAAGTTTAAACTTACACACACCAAAGTCCTGCATGTAAAATCCTACTTAAGTTTAAGTAAAGAAGTAGTGCCTACTAAATTTCCTTAAAGTACCAAAAGTAACAATTTAACAGAAAAAGTACCCATGTGAGTGAAATCAAGTGCTATATCAAGTGTCTGTTGTAGCTGGACAAAGTGAAGCTAATTTTAAATACTTTCTATGCAGGTAGTTTTTGTCCAGCAGTTCCCCTAAGTTGGGAACTTTTGTGAAATACTTTATAATTTGTTCATCCAGCAATTTGCAATGTTTAGAGGAGAAATCTCTCTTTTAGAAGAACTGCTAACAACTCATAGCCCTCTAATGTAGAAGTGTAAAAAGTGCAGTATACAGTATCCTTCTGAATTGTGATGTAGTTTGTAGTATTAAGCAGCTTTAAATAGAAATATTTAAAAGGTATTTGAGGTATTTGTATAATTAACTTAAGTATAGTAATTGAGTATAGGTACTTACATTGCGCCACTTTTGTTTACAGCCATAAAAGGATTGAAAAAAAACTATTACAGCAGCAGCCCACATGGGCATACTATGCACTTCTCTTTTTCACCCACCCACCGGTTTCTTGTTAGCGTGTCTGCTCCATTCAGGCGCTATGATGATGGGGGTGGGGTAGGTCTCACCAAGGGACACTTGAGCATGTGACAGTGCTGCAGTGCTGAGTGTCCAGGGCGTGTGCACGTCAGCTCCCCTGATGCCGTGCAGCTCAGGAACCCACTGCCGCACATAGTCACCCTAAAACAGTAATCTGAGTCATTCAGTGACTGAATCACAGCTCTCTTCACATTTGTACATGTTTCATCACCACCATTGTGACAGTGATACTTTCACAAACACTGTGACTCAGGAATTCTGTGTAGAAACGTACATTATTGTCGTAGTCAAGGCCTTGCTTGATCATGTTGAACTTCCTGTTTTCTCTGGGGTCATTTCCTACACCAGCACTGTAAAGCCAGTTGCCGTAGTTGCTGCAGACATCATAGTCAATCTTTGGAGGAAAATTAAAAATGATGAGGACAAGACACTTGTGAGTGAGTTTCATCACCCATACATAAAACTAAAAAAAGGACTGAATGGCTGAGCTAAGTACTTCTATTCCACAACATCTCAATAATTAAATAATTTTTCACATTACTAATTAGGTCCTAAAAAATTGGTTGAAACTCTGGCCCTCACTATTTACCAGAAGATATTCAAACCACTCAGCTCCCATCCTCCAGTCCAGGCCCAGGTCTTTTGTGAGGAAGCTAGCAACATTTTGTCGCCCCCTGTTGGACATGAAGCCTGTCATTGCCAATTCTCTCATGTTGGCATCCACGAAGGGCACTCCGGTTCGCCCTTCTGTAATTACAAATACATAAAATACAAAACATATTTTGGGCTGCTAATACATATACTGTACATACACTGCTAATGCACCTCTTAAAGACACTACTTGATTTTTAATAAAGAATATTTTGTGTAATTGAGCAATGATGCAAACCTTTCCACGCATTAAAAAGCTCCATGTCCTTTTTCCATGGAACAGACTTGTCTTGAAGACCTGAGATAAAATTACCATGAGCTTTAAATTAATGTATAGTGAATAAAAAAATTAGTTAAAAACTTGAGCTTATTTTACCTTTGACCTGAAACAGCCTGTTTCCATATTTGACACCTACAAACCTGAAGTAATCCCTCCACAAAAGTTCAAAAATGACCCTGAAAGACAGCAGTGACGATTGTCAGAAAGTAAAAACAAATTTCAGAGCACATATTATATTTCCATTAAAAACTGGTAATTTTTCCCAATGTACATATACATTTTGACACATTATTGCTTTATTTCATCAAATACAGAGATTTTGTACATAGAGAGTTTGTACATACCATATCAGTATGGCACTACTATACAATATCTATTGTATTGTATCTCACACATCTAAGTCATTTTTAACTCCATACTCACCAGTACGTGCTCTGATTGGCTGTCCGCTCCCTCTCATACTGCTTGATCTGATGATAAATATACCGTGGTGAAATGCAACCCATCGCCAGCCTGCAGAATACCAGTGGAGCACAGTTAGATATATTTTTAGGAAATACTTACATGGAAGAAGAGGAAATTATGCAATAACACTCACCAAGATGCAAATTTAGTGGAATAATCCACACCAATCAAGCCATTACGAGTCTCCTTGTAAGTTGCAACTGCATCCTACAAAACAGACATATAACATATTTATAACATACAACAACATAGTAGATAACACATCCTCATATGTGTTGTTTTTTTTGCATTTTAGAAACAGCAGCTAGTGCCTACTTGTACTCAGTTGTACTCACAGTGTCCCAGAAATAGTGTTTGAGTCTGGCCAGAGCCTGACTTTCACCACCACTGCAGGGGAAGGCTGAGCGAGGATCAGTCATAGGCTCTATTAGAATAAAACAAGAGAAGATTTCATACATGTTTAACACTCCCTGTTGCACAATGAGACACACAGAACCATAAAAGCTTAATCATATACATGGAAATCAAGGCAGTCTGCTCACTTGCTTAGTTTAATGAAGAAATCTTTGCTCAGCAGTCTGCCTATTGAATTCTGAAAGTAGCAGCAGTGGTTTGCTCAACAGAGGCACTGCGCAAAATGCACATTTGCCAATAACAGGTAAAGACATTTACACAAAAGTCAATTTAATAAGTACATAAAATAAATGTACAGGAAATGGTTTTGGTGATACAGATATAGCCATAGTGTTTCTGCAAAGACACAAGGGGGAAGGTGCAAGATTTACTGTATGAATTAAATCATTTGGATTGATCAGATAAACATTAGGATTATTTACCTGTCTGTTGCAGGTCCTCTACTGTAGGAATGGCTCCTTCCTCCAGCCCTTGGGGGAGAGGCTTGAGCTGCTCGGGGTCTGGGAACACAGGCCTCACTCTGCTCTGTGTCTCCACTGCCTTCCTGAACTGAGTGTACACATCAGGCAGCCTAACAAACCAGGAGGAAATGTTACAAGATATTCTAAGCACTTAATACTTCTTAATCTACATCTCTGATGAATATTGCTGTAGTCAAAAACAGGATGTTAAGCATAAATTGAATGCTTTGTCCCAGGCAAGCCATATCCTCTCTCACCTAGATATGTGGTGAAAAGGAAGATCATCTCTGTGGTACAGTGTAGCCCCCCAGCAGGTGTGAACTTTGATCTTCATCAGTGCACAGACATCCTTCACTCGTTTCTCCACGTTTAGTTCTTCCGAGCATACCTTGAATGTGAATGCATCATGGACAAACCAGGTCAAAATAACCAGACAATGTAATGCAGCGGTGACAATTACAATAAGAGAAAGACGGTTTACTACCTCTTCGTGGAAAGCCACTGCGCTGACAGAGCCCAGTTGCTTGATGAGGTCGGCAACTACCTCCTCTGGCTTACCATGTCTCACCACGAGGTTGCTGTCTCACACACACACACACACACACACACACACACACACAAAGTCTGAATTAACACCATGCCGGGCAAGCTGCATCCTGGTTAGAGAGCGAGTGACTTCCCCCCTGCTGACCAGAAAAAAAAATTATGGGAACAGTGTGTGGCAGCTAGACATAACCCCCTATGAGCCCAGGTGTGTCCTGATCCTGTTACATCTGTATCTATTAATTCCTAGAAAGCCGAGGACAAGGCCCGCACAGAGTGTTTGTGCAACAATAACATAATACTTAACTTTAACTTTATTTGTCCCCGTAGGGCAATTGGTTCTGCAGCAAGACATAGACACAGGACAGACACAGATACAAGACCAAAATACATAAAATACTAAAATGTTACAGACTCTGGTTGTACAACAAAGAATCGAGAAGAACTGATACAAAAGCTCATGACCACTTTTAAACCTTGTAAATAGACGATGGTTCTTCAGTGCTCTAACAAAGACAGAGCAAAGCTGTGGAGAAGGTCAGCAATGTAAATAAAGCAGTAGAAGACAGATATATTAGAGTCACATACAGGAAAACAGAAAACAAACAACAGTTTAGTTACCTGCCCTTGTTGAGCAGCGTGCTTCTGAGGTCCCTGATGCTCTGTAGTAAGAAGCGCAGGCGGAAAGGCCCAGTCTTTGGTAGGTTGTAGTTGTATGTTCCCACATAATGTCTGGGGTCGAAGCAGTACAGTGGGACGATGTACTCTGCATTTCTTTGAGCCCAGTGGAAAAGCTGCATGTGAAGAGTACAAATATGTGTCATACCATCATCTCGTAGGAAAAATTATCATGGCATGAATGTAGTGGCAGCAAACACTTAAATATGGAAATAGTGAATAATTTGATTAGACATGCAAAAGACTGTTGTAAGAACAGTGCTGTGGCTGGTTGTGGCATACAACTAAACCATGCCAGCTAGGGTTGGAAACACATCATCTTAATTTAAATGTATGTTTTATGGACACTGAAAGTAAACAAATGCTCCATTTAGAGACTCCGTCTTTTATTTTGAAAAATGCAACCAAAAGTGGTGCATGTCACCATTCTCTGGATGACAGAAGGCTTGTTGTCTGACAAAGCTAGAAATAAGATCACAAGGCAGGACAGGAATAATATTATTACTTATAACGTGTGCCGTTTTATTACGAATTCATAAAGTCGGATCATTTACTTTTTGAAAAAATAGGCTTTTATTTTCAATAACTTACACCGGAAGTGATGTTGTTGCGAGCTTCATGCTACTGGCAAACACTTCGTAATATGCACAAAATGTCCTCGTAACGACGGTAACAAAGCAAATCCCACACGTTTACTTGCAAGTTATATAGTTCGAGAGTTAAATAACGTCGGATTTAATATCTATGGAGAAGTAACAGATGGATATTCTTACCTCATTGTCGTGAAGACGCAAGTCGTTTCTTAGTAAACATATGATTGTACGGGAGGTAGACATACTTATTGCTTTCAATATAACGTTAGCTGCAATAGTTGTATCAGAAACACCAACAGTGCTTCGTGTCAAAGAGCAGCGTCTACCGGTCTTCAGTGTCGGCTGTTCGTGCCGAGGGAGTCCGTCACGTTTTCAGACACGACGTTACGAAACGAGAGGTTTTGTAAGGTGGTTGCTGCTCTGCCTCAAGCGATAAAGCTTATAGAATCAGTTTTCACCTACACATTCAATTACGTGCTTTACCTACATAACCCATTTATATTTATGCACATACATACACACACACTAGCCACGTTACCCCCCCCCCGGTGGGGCATTTGAAACACCATTCAACACCGCCACCCACTACGACCACAATAATAAACATAAAGTACAACAATCATCATCACCTTTCTGACCGTGTCAACAAAACTGAAAATGTATAAGTTTTGTAACCGAAAGTTACCAATTGTTACAAAGGAGTTGTTTTGCACTAGGTTGTACAGGTGTACCTAATAAAGTGGCCTGTGAGTGTCTATATAAAACCCAATCCATTAATTAACTAATTTTGTTATGATTGTCCATATGAAACAAGAAAGAAAACGCAATACGTTATATTATGACTTAACATAAACAAATTCAAAATAATAATTCTACACTTTGAAGAAAAAACTTTAAAAAAACTATTTTACTAAACTAAAAAAGGAACATATTCTAGTTTTAAAGCATATTTCAGATAATTCAGTGCAAAAATAGGTACCTCACAGAAGAAGATAAAAGTGAATAAACCTGCAACAAGGGCAAAAGTGATCACAAAACAACACAATAAAATCACACAGGGAAACTGTCTTAGACCTTGGATTTATTAAGTAATGTAGTAATTAAGTAAGTTAAGTAATTATAAAGAATATACAAAAGATCAATGACTTGATACATTTCATGTTTTAAGGATTTGTCATTAAGACAAAACAAAATGTTCCAATCAAAAGCCTCGCAGCATTTTCATACTGCCTATGAGCTCTCAAAGAGACAATCATACATACTCCTGTCCTGTCACAGTTCAGTCTAATGCAGTGGTTCTTAACCTGGGGGTCGGGACCCCCCTGGGGGTCGGGACCTGGTCCCAGGGGGGTCGCAAGAATGCTGCTATAGACACAAAAATAAATAAAAAAAACTAACTAGATGGACTTGTGAATGGAATCACTTTGGGTGGACACTAAAAATATTTTGCACTGTTTAATCCAGCAGGTGGCGGTGATGCCAACCACTATAAAACGACAAAGAAGAATAAGGCCCCAAGCGCTTTGCAGGTTCGAAAATGTGAGGCGCATAGCAATGGCTTTTTTGGTTGAATTAAGAAAAGAGAAAAACGCTGCAGTTTTTTAATGTTGCTAGGCAACCACCGAATCAGCTGTCCTTACAGTCTAATCAAAGATGATAGCGCTGGCGATCTGTAATCTTTGGTTTGCCGCTAAGTCATAACGGTCATATTAGCAGAAACTTGATCACAACTCACAGGTCTGTGTTGCTAAATATTTTCAACTTCAAAAAGGGGTCTCACTGCCAGAAAAGTTAAGAACCCCTGGTCTAATGTATAACATAGCTGTTTCATCATTTGTATATAATGCAAAGTGCAAAGGTGCAGAACAATATGTATTTACATTATAATCTTATTTTTTTCCATATAAAAGAACTTCAGCAAATCCTGTGTGTGCTCTCTATTGAACAGCTGCTCACCTTATTAAGAAGCTTTCTGCTTTGGCAGTGAACATTTGTGTTTACAAGCAGATTCAGATAAAGCACTGAACATTTGTCATGTGCTTCCCAGTTCATCTGCTACCCGCAACCCTGCCTATATGTTCTTGAATTTATTCTCTCTTCTGCTTCGGTTATTGTTGCGTGGATTTGTTTTTTGGACTCTATATTTACCTGTGGATTTTCTGTTCCTATTTGGTTATCCAGTTTCATGGACAGTTTATGTTTTGGATAATTTGGACTACAACTTCAAATTGTACTGAGTAAATTAAATAAAACTTTCTCATCCAGCAATATTCCATTGTCTGCTTCTGGGTACTACACCTTCTTTTTCCTGCCTGAGGACACGGCCTATCATGACACAAGTTTTTTTCTCGAGGCTACTACAATATTGACCTCTATGTTACAGCTCCCTACACACTATGACAAAGGAATATTTTTAAATAGTAGAAGGAAGGTGGGTTTTATCACATTACAACAGGTTTTAAGGTAATATGTTCGTAACTCCCTTCTGCTACGTAGCAGACAATATCCAGTAACACAAAATCAATCATAAAATGGTAAGTAGAATTCAATGGAGCAGTGCTGTGGATGAATTTGATTTTAAAAGTCCCATAGCTTGGGGGAAAAGCCACTCTGCAGTCTAATGGTGCGATCTAACTCTGACAATACTGTCAAAATACAATAAGTATTTGACAAAACTGAGCCACAGGAAAGTAGAATACAAGTGAATTTTCTGCACAGCACCAAAGCCTGAGCCCACTGCTAAACTTCACAATTTTCAGCAGTCCTGACGTGTCTGCAAATTTTCATGAGGTTTCAGGCATCCTGTCCCTCAAATGCGTCTTAGGTGCAGAATAACCTTAATAATCCTGGCAAAAACAATAGGTTCCTTGCACAAAAGCTAAATACTTATCTGTAAGTAAATAAAAGCCCACATCAATAATAAACATCTACTATAATCTATCAATCTAATAATAAGACATGCATGGCTAATGGGTATTAATTTAAAATCTGAAATAAAGTTTAGATGACAACGCCAACCATTACAAGATCACATTTTATTTGACAATATATACAAAACGTTAGATATGGTGGTAATTGATGTAAATCCTAATTGATTAAAGACCATTACATCTAAATCCAACACCTATATATAATTGATTAATGAACAAATAAATGTACTAGAACTTTGTATTAATAACAACGGTAAAACAATTGGAATACATAAAATGTTCATTCCTGGCTTGAGATGGCTTATTTCGTTTCCTAACACCTTAACTTGAACTTTGACAGGGGTGTGGTAGGTTAATTACAAAGACCACAAATCCAAATTGCCGTAACTTTTTCTCTCAATGACTGAAGCTAACGTTACCAAAGCTAACGTCAAGAAACTTACATGAGAAGATGATGTGATGAAAGGAGAGAGTCGTTTGATTAAACACATCAGGTGAGATATATTTCTGTGTGGAAAATAGCTAAGATACCTAGCTAGTAGCAACCAAACAATAAACCTTCGCTAGCATTACTGTGTTAACATGTTGGTGACGTATATTGTGCAAGCCAAAAGATGAAGTTTACTGAACGAATTTCACACAAAACTAACGGCCTTTCTCAATCTGTGTTCTTGTATTCTTGTGAAACATAATTTTTTGTGGCCCCAATCATAGACTTTAGGTCCCAATACACAAGTTTGCATTTTAGCAAGAACGGTTAAAAATCCCGGAAAAGTTCTTGACACGCCCATTTTACCGAGGATGTGTCGGTTAACTTGTGTGAATTTGACGGCAGAGATATCCCAGCATTCATTTCGGCATTCAAGTGAGGGGCTGAAAGAAGCTGAGAGGCCAACAACAGAACGTTTTGTACTATTTTCGTACATTATTTCATCACTAAATCCACTTCTGAGAAGGTTTGAGGCGACAATTCAGCTGTGTAGATGTCGAATATTGGCAGTTTTACTAAAATTCCCGCGCCAACACAGCAGAGTCCAGCATCAACGGCAGAGTAAAGACCCACAGCTGTATGATAGTTTTAACGTTCATACCGCTGTTATTCTGTCATTACATTCTGAGTAATTTTGTAAGATTTTAACTCAGATCAAGAGACATCTTGATGATGTACAGAAAAATGGTGATGTACAAAAAAATCTGGTCTTGTGAAACATCGGGACAAATTATCAGAAATAGTATGAAAGGGGACTGTCTTTGCTTTATTATTATTATTAATATTATTATATTAGACATTACATTGCTAGTGCACAGTAGAGTTGGGGTCACAGTATTTGCTTTTTATTAGCTTTTATCTTATATAATTATTTTATGTGCAAATATATCTTGGTAAGTTCAAACCAACAATAAACCTGATTCTTAGCTTTTTGTTTTGGGGATAAAGCCTGGCTGTTTTAATAATTAGAGCAATGCAGGGGCCTCTGTGCTGGTGGTATTGCGCAATGCCAGCAAGAATGCACCGTCTGAAACCGTCAGCAGCGTTTTGTGTGCTCATGACATTGCAAGTTCATTCTTCCAAGAACGACTAGCAAGAACGTTCTCCCCAAGAACACAAGTCTATTCTTTGCATTCTTGGTTTTGAGAAACACTCTGTGTTACTTTACTGTTTTACAATAAACTGCAACTTTCTTGACAGACAAAAATATCTTTTAAATTGACAAACATCATGTCTAATTCAGGGCAGAATTCAAACGGGATAAAAAAACCAAAAAAGTTGGCTCTTACCATTGACTACCATACATATATTTTTCAAAATAAGGTTCCATGGGGTGCGACCCGACCCCGGTTAAGCGAATGAAGATGGATGGTTGGATGGATGGGGTGGAAGCGAAAGCGAGGGACTTAGGCACTTTTATTAGTCCCCACAGTGCTTCCTCAATAAGAATGTGGTTGTCGTCTAGCAGAAGGCTTAAGCTGTATGGAGTCCCCTTCACGTCCATCACCCCACAGGCACCAACTACCTCCTGGGAAAGAGCGGTGACCTCCTGTCGAAAGAAAGCAAACATCAGGTACTATGTTGTTAGATATTCTCTCTCACTAATTACATCATTGTTTAATTTAGATTGGTTAAAAAAATAACCTTTTTGACCATTGATTCTATTTGTTTGTTTTTAATTGTCACACCAAATCGACTGGGGAAACCTGCTCTATCTCTTCAGCCACAGCCGACCCTACCTTACGTCCTTGTGTTGTAAAATTAATAAATCTTCTCTGTTCCCTGTAAATTAACTTTATGTCAAATAGCCAAATGTATATCCTACCTGCTGCATCGTCATGTTACGCAAAGGGATGACCTCTCTCTCTTTTTGGCATATTTTTATTGCAGAAAGCTGAACAAGGTGGATTGGTGTGTTAATTTCACATTTTATAATGATACTCCAGAGCCCCCTTCACTGTCAATCATCCCTCAATGTCCTTGTAGGTTCCTAGTAGAACCTCTGCCGCCTGGCGTAGCTTCGCTGATACAGGCAGAGGAGCACTTCTAAAGAACATGTCGTCTTTCTTTTGACAGTCAATGCATATGGTGGAGACTTCCCCCTCATGGCAGGGCCCCTCCTTATCTCGGCAAAAGTCACTTTTGTCACCGATTTCCCATCAGAAAAGGCAGCAACAATTTTATGCTTTGTCATGGCTGGCCTTGCTCCACCACTAAATCACTCCTAGGCCACCACCCTGAGCTGTTCAGCAATAGCTACCACACATATGCGCAATGGCTGGGGTTTTGCGTATGGACTGTTGCGCTTTGACCACTGGGCACTTTTTTAAAGCAATTCTTAAATAAAGAACACAGATAAAGTTATACAGATAAGCTAATATTTAACATTTATTTTCAAGATGTATTTATTCATATTAGAAACAATTTTTTCATACCAACATTCTTTGCCTTCCAACATCATAATGCCTCAGAACTCCTTTCACATTCATTCATTTAAAATTAACACTAACAATGAGCCACCTTTTGCTAATCAATACTTCTACTAAATTACCATTAGCTACATTTTGTAGAAATGTTAGTTGGCTAGCTTCATATTTGGGTATGTTATTGTATTAGAGTGTGTCTGTGTCAATATGGGTCTTAAAGTTGAGGCAGCCAGTCATGCAAATTAGACCGAACAGTCTTTGATGTTTAAGCACTGATGTTTAATCAGCCAATCAACATCACCTGTGTGTAACTTCATCTGTGCACATTGTCCTGCTGGTAAAATAGAGGGAGAGATCCCTTTAAAACTTTTTTAATCCCTGTAAACCTTCCCATCAAACAAGACTCAAAAAATCTGAATATGTAGGTCCTATCAGTGAAATGAACTCACCGTAAGCACCAGAAGTAATTTCTGAATACGTTGATATATAATTTGTATGGGTAAAGTTAAAAATGTGAGCATTTCAGTGATTTGGTCTGAATTAGTACTTTCTGCTTTCGTCCAGAATTTTTGAAGACAACTTTTGATGGCCGCGAATATTTACAACCTCCATATTCCTCCATATACGTTCATTAATGTGAATCAAGCAGGAAGCTTCTGGTCTGAGAAGCGAAGTGAATGCGCAAGTCCCTTAAACCTGCATTCTATCGAACAGCCAGCAGGGGGAGACTCCTCTAGTTGCAAAAAGAGGTCTGCCTCCATTAAAAACTAATGGTATGAGTGTATGGTCTCAATTGCTAGTTTCATGTCTTCTTTAAAACAGCATGATGTTCATTTTTTAAATTATGGTCCTATTAAGAGGAAAATAGACCACAAAGCAGAGTATGCTTCAGGGTGGGACTATCTGTGATTGACAAACCATTACCATGGGTGTAGCTTTCTACAAAATCCAATCCACTAATCACGTATATAATTCAGATTTAGTGCAAAAAATAGGTAATATAGGTATAGCTCACAGAAGAAGAACAAAATCCTAAGTGGATCACAAAACAACACAATAAAAGCACACAGGGATATAGTCTTAGACCTTGGATTTATTAAGTTAAATGTACAAAAGATCAATGACTTGATACATTTCATGTTTCAAGGCTTTTTCATTAAGACAAAACAAACTGTCCCAATCGAAAGCCTCCCAGCCTTTTCATACTGCCTACCAGCTCTCAAAGAGACAAATACTTCTGTCTAAATCACAGTACAGTCTACTGTATAACGTAGCTATTTCGTCAAATAGATTTGTATATAATGTAAGGAATTTTCATACAAAAGTGCAGAACAATATGTATTTACAGTATAATCTTTTTTTGTTTTCCATATAAAAGAACTTCAGCAAATCCTGTGTGGGCTCTCTACTGAACAGCTGCTCACCTTATTAAGAAGCTTTCTGCTTTGGCAGTGAACATTTGTGTTTACAAGCAGATTCAGATAAGGCACTGAACAGGGGAAAAAAGGTTTGATCGTTCTTTGAGTGCCACTGTGTTACAAGTAGCCATTACACCTCCAACATCAGTCTCCCCAGTTAAAGGATCATCTCATCTCCACTTATACAGCCTTTCGCTCGTTCTGTCCAACTTGACCCTTTTTTTGGCGACTTGAAATATGCTTTATCTCACATGACATGATGTGCTGTCAAGTAGTCATTACTTGACCTATTCATAGTCTGGAAAGCAAAGTAAAGGCATGGGGTGACTGGATTCATATTGAAGTTACAAAAACAAAAATGTAAATGAGACGCTTACTTAAACCTAATTTCCATAATGCTTTTCATACTAACACAATGTGACGTCAATGCATCTGATTTGGTCTGTGCAGTGTACTGTGCACGAAGCTGCCATAACATAGAAAAGGCTGTAAGGGCTCTGAGGTGACAAAACAATCCAACATGACTAATACTGCGCATCAACTTTAGCCTAAAGTTGTTGAAAATTTCTGACTCTGCAACTTTTCTTTGGGCACTTTTTTTCTCTGGACACAAGGCTCACTGCATGGGAAGCTGGAATGGATGTCACAGACTCCTACAGTAGTGTTGGTATTGCTTAATAGACATTGCACACTAAATGCAAAAGTTTGGTTCTTTTTTTCTTCTTCTTTACATTGGCACACACTACACAATTCTCCTTATGAAATTACATAAAAAATGCTTCAAATAGAAAAATATCTCATCAGTTGATTATCCTGCATGTTGGAAATATTTCAATGCATTATATCAAAAGTGCAATGTTGACAATCCTTCTGAATGGGGCTGTGAGTGCTATGAAAGTAGGGTACTGCCACCCTCAGATGTAAAAAAAAAAACAGAACAAAAACATTCTTACTTACAAATTCTTACTGTAAGGCGTTCACAAAAATACATTGACATTTTTTAGGTGACGACAGGACACCCGTTTGCTAAGATGACTTTATGTGTGTTATTGTCTGTCATATAAAAAATATTTTACCACCTTAAGTCTCACAGCTAACTCAGGCGGATAAGTACTTACAGTACTATCAGATGTGATCAGTGTCACTAGTCACTCACAATTACATGGTGTCTAGCCAAATCGAGACGCTGTTCTGCGGCAGTAAATGAGTATAAAGACCCAGAAAGCTTCAGAAACCACTGCTCTCTAACTTGGGTCACGTCGTCTGCTCTTGTTAAAGGACAGCAGTCTGTAGCTCGTGAGACTGCTAAGTGCTTTCTTGTCAGTCCCCTCCTGGGGCAACACACTGCGATGCCGCGGAGGACTCTGGAGGTCTGGAGGACAGCAGTCAACCTGGCCTCTTGGGGAAAAATCCAGATTGCGCTAGTTGGTGAGAGATGCAGGGGTCCTGACAAGGCCGACACTGGTGATAGATGACAGGGCAGGACGTTGGAGTGATGCTGAGCCCTGGAGCCTGGTGACAGGGGGCCCTGGGGACGGGGCGGGCGCCGGAGAGGAGGGGAGGTGCCAGGGCCGCGGAGGCCTCACAGGCAGGGGAGGGGAAGGGGGTCTTCAGGCCTCAGAAGCTGCCCTGGACGAACGGGTGGCTGAGCAGACCGTCTGCAGTGGGCCGCCACTTCTCCTCCACAAACACCTGCCGCAGGAAGTCCCTGCAAGCGTCGGACACGCCCTCGGGAAGCATGGGCTTTGTAGGCTGGGTGGCAATCTTAAAAATGGCTGCCATGGCCTCGTACTCCGCCCATGGAGGTTTCTGGGTCAACATTTCCACAACAGTGCAGGCAACACTCCTGAGGAAAAACAACATCCAGGAGAGGTAGTTGATTGTCAGAACTTTATCATATCGGCATCAAATATTGTTTTACATGTAGTTGTTATGTCTATATGTATTCATGTTTATATTACACTTATAACAACAGTAACACCTTACAATGTCAATGCTACACCACCACCAACAATGTAAGAGTTGACCCTTTAACACTTAACTACATTAAAAGAAATTACATTTTTTGATTTGTGTACCTTTGATATTAATTTGGACATAAAGGTTTCAAGGATTTATTTCATTGCTCAACTGCCAGTGCCTCGAAGGCAGAGAGACACCAATGTCATGCATTGTACCTAGATTATTAATACAACAGAAAATGACCACGTAAAAGAAATGCCGATTTGGCCCCTCAAATCACATCATATATTTATCTGTCTGTCTATCTATTGAGAGAGAGAGTGAGAGAGACAAAGTTAAACACTGCTTCATGTTCTTTGACACAGTCCTATCTCATGAATATAAGCTTCTAGTGAAAACTACGTTTGTCTCAGGAGATTGGATAAACTCAAAGTACTTGAGCATGAAAGTAATGTTATGCACCGTTTCTTCCTAGTGGAGAGTTACTTTGTTTCTCCCTCTCTCTCCCCTTCCCGGTGTGTGTGGGAGTGAGTGTCTGTCCAATTAGAGGAGGGGAGTCAGGTGTGCAGGAGTCGGTCCACCAGCTGCCAATCATCTTCAATCCACTCTGCTTTAAATACCTGGCTCCTGCTTTGTGTATTTTGATAGCATTCCTTAATTCCTGTATCTTACAGTCTTCTTGCCTGGACCTGACCCCTACCCCTGCTCCGCTCCTATTGAGCCTGGATTCAGAACTTCTACTCCTGGATCTCTGGACTCCCTGCTGGATCAAAATTCACTTCCAGGATCTCTGGACTCTTATCTACTCCCACTGCCGCCCCCACTTCCCTGCCTGGATCCGCTCACTCTGCTGTTCTTGGCTCAAGCCCGGACTTTCCCTAGACCCATAGACTCTGCGCATAATTACTTTAAGCATTGTACCAATAAATTCAACTTGAACTGAAGTTCTAATTCTGTGTGTTGAGTCCTGCATTTGGGTTCTCACAAACAGTAAGCCTTAACAAGTAATTTGGTCAATTTTAGGTTTCCTGATTGAATTAAATGCTCTTCGTGAGTTTAGACAATTCTCCTGTTTTAGGCTAAAGGAAATCCCAAAAAACTAACTGTGATACATTTTAAGATTAAATTCAAAGCTTAAAACAAGGCCCCTACATATAGTTATCATTGGACAGCAACAAAATATATTACTGGAGGCCTTTTGCTTTTAATTGTATTATACTGTATTTAACAGGTGTTCATGCTGACTTATTCTCCCCAGTATTTCTATTACAAGTTAATACTTCTGCTTTGTAATCCAAATTTAAAATGGCTCCATATATCTATGTCTTAGTGGCTGTAACTGGTTGCATTTCCCAATAACATGTTGTACTTGTTGAATTGAACTTTCACCAGCTTTGGCTCACATTAAGTAGATCCCGGGAACAAGCAAAAAAGGTAACTTTGCTGCTTAAATGATTTGTACCTGCATCATTTAAACCACAGAGCAATCTTTTTGAAATGAGTCTTATCTTCATCGTCATATTCAATTCACTTTAGTTCTTTATATTGTACTAGCAGTCTTAGTGCTAGTGCCCCAGGTGCAGAACAGTGGTGGTTAAGGGTTAAATACTTACAAAAAAATCTTACAAACATTTTACCTTTTTTATAAGCTTCACAAATTAGGCTTTTACTGCATTGCATTTCACATTACAGACATATACATATGTAATATTTTGTAATCCAATTTAAGATAATTCCATTAAATGTATTTAACTGTAAATGGTCTTCTCAGAAATACGGTACACTTAACATGACATATTGTAAATACCACCAACACAACTGTTTTAACAATTTATAGCTTTACCACCCATGTACTGAGGTCACTTTATAGCTTTTTTTTTTTTTACTGCCACAGTGTATTTTGTGCTGGTGATATATTTCTGAGCTGCAACCGTCTTAATTTACCCTTTGGGCCTCATCACAGTTCCATATGATCTTTTTCTTACCATACATCAGCTTTGCGGCCATAGCCCTCCCCATTGATGACTTCCGGGCTCATCCAGTAGGGGGTGCCAGTGACGGACTTGATTCCTGTACCAGACATGCAGATGGTCTGGATACGTTTGCTGGCTCCAAAGTCTCCCAGCTTCACATTCCCTGATGAATCTCTCAGGATGTTAGCACCTGGTGGAACAAAACAAAATGAGCTCAGAGTTATTCAAAAGTCTCCCAAGGACTGTCAACATCCTTTGAGGGATACGCTGACAGTTTGAGGTTCAATTAATGTAGTCGGCCGTTACAAAG
This sequence comes from Micropterus dolomieu, assembly GCF_021292245.1. NCBI lineage: Eukaryota > Metazoa > Chordata > Actinopteri > Centrarchiformes > Centrarchidae > Micropterus > Micropterus dolomieu. Next base: position 36,789,016 of record NC_060150.1, on the reverse strand, counting down.
TGCCTGTGCCAGCGCAACCTAAAGGGAAAGGCAAACTTTTCCTCTGGCTTGACAGGTCTGATGATGGAACGCTGGCAGACTCATTTCTAAAATATCAAAGTACACCTTTTAGCAATCTCTATATAAATACCACACTGACTCAACGCCATACACACTTAAGACTTTTCGCACATTACACAAATCAAAAAATGAAATACTGAATCAGCCATCTGCTCCACGTGGATCAACCCCCAACACCTTCTCTCGACCTCCTTTACTGAATTTCCAACACGTAGCTGTGTCTATCCCATTTCCTTCAGGCGCTCCACTTGTTTGATCAGTGACTAATATGCACCACTCACTCTCCACACCCACTGCAGGATGGAGGGCTGCACAGAAGAGATTGAGAGACTAAAGCTGTGACCTTTACTCTCTTTACGTCTCACATCTTTAACCCGTCTCCACTGGTGCGTTTGTTGTGAGGATGTGAGGCTCTCCAATAAATCGTGTTAGCCCCGTTTAAGGCTTCATTTGGCTCTCTGGAACATTAAATTCACAGAAACTTTATAGTCTAACGTCCCGGCTGCGATGCCATGCTCTATCCAAAAACCGCATGTGCTGACAACTCTTTTGCTGCATACAGAAGAGCTCTTGTGTGGTGAGATGAGCACACACACCGTATATTACACAAGAAGATAATTTCTAAGTGGAAAATCCCACCCACATATACTCTCATGGAGCCTGCCCATGTCCTGTGAGACCTACTATCTTTTTTTCCCCACCAGACGGTATATTTCCCTTTTCTCGGCCACGGCTGAACGAGGCAGCTACTCCCAAAGCTGTGGGTAGCCAAACTAAAGCCTTTTCATCCGGTGTTGAACATTTTTAGGCTGGCTGATTTCACCGGCATGGAGCCTAACATATCTCAAAGGGGAGTTCAAAATAGCACCTTTTTCCCTCCAGGCTCCTACCGTAGACGGTGAATAACCAAATGAGGAAATGTCAACCGAAATAAAATGAATGAATCTGTAGTGTTCTCAGCAACAGCTGCGGCAATATGAACCATAAAGATTTGCTGTTTACACAGACTGTCAGCTAAGTCTGAGTCTCAAGTGTGGGTGTTCACTGGTTATAAATCCAATTAAAATCCTATCCTGACCTTCGCTAGCTCGCCGTTTCAGTTACCTTTGATGTCTCGGTGTACAATCATGTTGCTGTGCAGGTAGGAGACTCCTTGGAGGATCTGCCTAGTGTATCGCCTTGTCACCTTCTCCGTCAGGGCCCCATAGGCTTTTAGCTGGTCCTTTATTGAGCCCTGGAGAGACAGCATTAGAGAATGAGAGAAAAACAAAAAGGCAGTGAGTGAATAAGTGGAGAAATGCATTCAGGATCTTGATATTGACTGTACTGTTAACTAATATTATTGTCACAGCTGTGGTGTATAAGATTATAGAAGATCTGCTTTGGAAAGATGTGTATGATGGATATAAAACAATTCAGTGTCTGAGATGACAATGATTTTATGGAAATTCAGATATTTTGAAAGCAGCCTCTGAGCCAATTTTTAAATACAAAAACCATGTGTATAATCAAACAATGAACTGAAAGAAATCTGTTATATTTTAAGTCCAAACACCTTCAATGAATTCATTTCCTGTTTTCAGTTCCTCCTGAGGAAATCGCAGAAGGCAAAGATCTTGATCCAGTAACACCTGTGTCGCAGTTTTGGACTTAGGCTTGGAAAACAAAACCTTTCCCTCTTCACTTTCAGCTGTCAATAAGACACCTCAACAGCTCTCTGACTAACCCCCCCCCCCCCCCCACAGGAGACTTAAGTGTTATCGGTCAGCCACAGCGGTGCCACTCGCACACAAAACTTGGCCTTGTCACCTGCCCTCTTTGCCTCTGCCAACAAATCCCAGTGAAACATAAACATTTCCAAGTTCCAGACAATGTGTGACTAAGAAGCTCAACGCCACTCAGGAAAAAAAAAATAGCCCTGTAAATATTAAAAGCAGGCGCAGGGACAGGGTCCACAGGCGACAGCAACTCGTTAAGGCGCTCATTTAGTGAGAAAATGATCTCATAAACTGAGCTGTTCTGCTGACATCAACCACTGAGGACACATTTGTTGACAGCTGGTGACATTTCAAAATTGTTTTAGCAGATGTGGTCAGTGTGTGTTTGATTTGTTCATCTCTACAGACGAAACAACTCAAGACATCACATTCTCAGACAGTCTCTTGATCAAACTGTAAGGACTATTGCCTTGCTGTTTGCAGTACACGTGACTTATTAAAGTTTAAATATATTCAAATGAAATGCCCCGCAGAATACGCACCCCAGGCATAAACTCCACAAAGATGGTGAGCCTCTTTTGCTCAAGGTCCCGAAGACAGCCATAGTACTGAACAATGCGCTCGTGGCGCAGATTCTTTAGCAGCTGAATCTCACACTCCAGAGCATTCACCTCCTGCAAAAATAAAGTGTTTGAATTAAGAAAAGCATAGAGCAATTCAAACACATAGCATCTTTCATCTTTAATCATAAAATCACTGCCCAAAAATACACGCAGTCCTGACTTATTGTGTTCTCTCTCACCTTGCTGGTATCTTGACAGTCTGGATCAAAGGGCACCTGCTTGGCGGCCAGCTCACGGCCTGTGTCGGCGTCATAACAGAGGTAAACCTCGCCGAATGCCCCGCGCCCCAGGAGCTTTCCTTGTCGCCAGTTGACTGGTGCCCGCGGCGCTGCAGGAACACAACACCAGATGATGAAAACCCACCAGTAATTCATTTTGTTGCTAAGCCCCCAGAGGCAGACAGATCCACTGTGATTTACCGATTTGAGCAAACACTAACACCAAAGCATGCGTCAAAATTCCACCACAAGACCCGACCATAACTCGGCCTGTAACTTCACCAAGACCAGACGTCAAATCCACCGCAGGGTCGTTAAATAATTCCCACCGCAGACCCTCTCCATATGGGGAAACCCCTGATATCTGAGTCAAACCCCGCTCAGCCAACAAAAAGTCGTCAAAACCTGGAGAGAACATCTCCACAACACTCATCTTCACAGGCCCAGACTCTGAGACTTTGTTTTGGAATTAACAGGCTTCTTTGTGGCCGGGTTAGACAGTTTGGTCGTGTGTGGGTGAGAAGGGACACCGGAGACTGACATGTCAACCACAGACTGCTGAGATGAACTTTCATTTCATGACAAAGACAACTTCTGGGCAATGCAAACGGTGGACTGGATAAGGACAGATGTGAGCCACGTGACATGGATGATCAGAGGGGAATTCTGCCTGCTGTGATCCATGTACGTTAGTTCTACTCCCTCTTACTACTAAGAATTAAAACATGTTTGACAGCCATATAGTATTTACTGGAATGAAGATTATCCTTGTTATGTCTCTGTCCATAATGGCATAACACATTTAAACGTCTCGTAACTCCACTGTGTTTAACTTTATGATTCAACAATAAAGTCATTTAAACATTTTCGAGTTTAAGTACCAATACCAAACTGTTTTAATGCCTGACTTCTCTAAATGTTCTATTTTTCACTCTACAAAAAAAAGCCAAAGATTGCAATTGATAATTTTGTCTAGAAACCAGCTTTCATACAGGAACTTTGGATAGATGGATAGTCTTAATTGTTCTAGGAGGGAAATTAGATTTTTTAAAGCCCACGCGTTTTACGTAAAAAACAGAACGGTGGACATATGGTTATATAGTATAAATATTATGAGGTTTACAGCACTAAAGTAAAAAGTACTGAGGTTTAATCCCTTGCCCTACTCTTGACAAGCAGAAGAAAACAAGTCTGAACTTTCTTCAGGAAGAGCCCAGCCCCACCCTCCCCCATCATCCTGTGTGACTCCCCAGTCACCACTGTGGACTCCTTCCGCTTCCTGGGCACTATCATCTCCCAGGGCCTCAAGTGGGAGCTGAACATCACCTCCATCATCAAAAAGGCCCAGCAGAGGATGTACTTCCTGCGGCAGCTGAAGAAGTTCAGCCTGCCAAAGACAATGATGGTGCACTTCTACACCGCCATCATTGAGTCCATCCTCACCTCCTCCATCACCATCTGGTACGCTGCTGCCACTGCCAGGGACAAGGGCAGGCTGCAGCGCATCATTCGCTCTGCAGAGAAGGTGATTGGCTGCAATCTCCCTTCTCTTCTGGACCTGTACTCCTCAAGGACTCTGAGGCGAGCAGGAAAGATTGGAACTGACTCCTCCCACCCCGGACACAAACTGTTTCAGACTCTCCCCTCTGGCAGGAGGCTGCGGTCCATCAGGACCAAAACTTCTCGCCACAAAAACAGTTTCTTCCCGTCTGCAACTAGCCTCATTAACAAGGCCCGGGTCCCCAACTGACACTCCCCCCCTGCAAACGATACAAATGTCTCTGCACATATAAATACCATTTCATCTCGTGTCGGGCACAGACCTGGCGCGTCGCACATATTTGTTGTTGATTGTTGATCTTTGTTGTTGTATATTTTTATGTTGTCAGTTTATATATTTATATGTACACAATATTCTCTTCCGTTGCGTTACTTCTGCACGGCACAGACCCAGAATAATGCTCATGTATATATCTGTAACGTTGTTCTTCCATTCCATATTTATTATATTTCTACATTTATTTATGTTGACTGTTTGTCTACGTGTAGCACCTTTTCACCACAGCAAATTCCTCGTATGTGTAAAACACTACTTGGCAATAAAGCTCCTTCTGATTCTGATTCTTCATTCATGTGTGGGTTATCAGTGAGGGTTTATTTGTCTCATTATCCACAGGAACCAGACTGATACAACACCAATCAACAACAAAGGCCCAGGAATTCAATTTATTTAACACTGTTTATATGTCTGGGGAGAAATTACCTTCAGTGCTTCTCTGTCCCTTCATTTAAAAAGTTTTACAATTTTAAGCACACTACTTACACTTGGCTGTGCCACGCTGGCAGCTTTTGTCAGTGGCGCGGCCCAGCGAGCGCAGGTCGCTGTACTGCAGCGTACTGTCTCCGTTATAACTGCGTGTGCGACTGGAAGGAACCAGCTGAAACAAGTTCTCCTGAGGCATGAAGCTGCGCGGAAGTGTCCTGCGCCCTGAAAACACAAAAAATAGAATGACTAATGGCTTTAAACACACAGGCCGCTGCATCTTTTTTTTTTTCGTACTGTGAATGATTTTCACACAGGTGTTGTGTGTAAAGGGAGCTCTTGGCCAAGAATTGGGGCCAGCCAGAGCACAGTGCCTCTCGCCACTCCGTCCCACTTCCCCTTAGACAGGAAGTAGGGCGCTGTGTTTTTATACAAGTTCGGGTTCACCGCAGGGAAACGTAAATCACTGCTAGCCAAGGTTAGCCTCTGAGTAAGCAATTACTAGCAGCTGCCTGGAACAGCAAGCCAGCACTTCATGTACCAAATCTCCACAGGGTGCAAAAAACTGCTAAAAGCTAATATTTTATCTGGAAATGAAGAGAAGTGATAGAAATGTGAGGAGGAAGCACTGTGAAGAACGAGATTCTCTATCATCCAGCTGAAGTTAAACTGGCAGTGGTGTGTGAATGTGTCCTGTGCTGTCCTGTACACACAGTGACATATCTGTTTAATCTGTGTAATAATGGTGTTGCTGTTATTGCTGTAGCAAAGTTGGTTTCTTACGGTCTCCATAATCCTTGCTGCGATTGGGCAACTGGAACTGGCGAGGGAAAGTCCCTCCTTTCCCATGGCGACCTGAAGAGGGAGCAAAAAGGAAGTTAGAAAGTAAGTGAAGCCTCAACCACCAGCCACACATCACAACTGATTTCTCCTTTTACAGTTACAGCACTCCCCAATTTACAGTTCAGTGTAAGTTCCATGATGGAGATTTAATGTCATTTGTTAGTCAAAAACACAAACATATTCAAGCCCAAATGAGGAGAACAGAGTTTCACATTTCAGCTGATCACATCTGACAGACTGCATTGCTTTTGCTCGTCTCGGCGTGTCAAATCAAAGTGGAGTTAAAAAGCAGCGGAATGGAAGACAGCTTTTCACACGCCGAACAGAGCTGTTGTCGCCTCACTGCAGCAGAGAGAGAAACTGAAAACACCTCATGTGTGCTAGCTTAGCCTTAGCTCTGAACCCAGAGGAGCAGTAACTAAAGGCAGGTGGGGAGCGCTGCTGACGCAGGCGAGCCGCTCACTCACACACACGCACACACACACGCACGCACGCCCACGCCCACACACACACACACACACACACACACACACACGGAGTGCAGTACTTGCAATTGAAAGCAGCTGTCCTGTCAGATGACTGCCTCCCCTCGCGCTGTTTTTGTGGTCGTATCCCATGGAGACGGGAGTTATTTTTTGTGTTTGGCAACGTGGGATGGAGAGGAAAAATCTACTCACAGGGAATGGTAAACAAATACCGTAGCCCTCAGCAGGAAGGGCCACAGAGCTTTACATCTGGGAGGGGAGAGTGTGTGTATGTGTGCATGCAGGCACGTGCATGCATGCATGCCCAGCTATATGAAGCTCTCATACTCTTAGTCTGTGTACACAATGAGCAGCAGAGCCTTTTTCATTTACTGGAGGCGTTGCAGGAGAATGACCAGATTGGGAGAGCTGCTGAGGTTCCTCTGTTCAGGAGGATTAGTGTGGCGCTATCTGTCATCCTGCTCTATTTGATCTACATTCTGAAGGAAGAGGGACAGACAGGGAGCCGAGGGACAAGGAGTAGGCGAGGGGGGGGTGTTACATCAAGAGGCGCGGGGACAGAGAAGGGAAGTGATCATGAAAAGACAGGAGAGCAGCAATGTCTATTAGGAACTGGAGTTTGGGAAAAAAAGGCAGACGAAGAGGGGAGATGGGACAAAGAGTGACAAATAGGAAAAGGAGATGGACAAAGAGGACTAGAGTGCGTGGAAGACAAAGCAAGAAGAGCTACGATTCAACTCCTGAGACACAAGAAATTCTACCAAGATATTAAACATCTTCACAAAAACCCATTCTTAATTTGAAGTATTTACTCCCCGTAAAAACCACCATCTTCCTCCTCATTAGGAACCTCAAGAGGGCATTTGCAACGTGGGAAACATTTTAGGTAATCAGGGAGCTACACGAACAAAGCTTTAGTTCTCTTTCTGTGAAACTTGATTGTGTGGACATAATTACCACAGAACCGATAAAAAAAGAACAGACTTTCCAATAATGAACAAGCTTTTTGCCCCTCTCTTTATCTTTCTGTAGTGTCTGAGTTAAAAAGACTCCTTTAGAAGTGCTGCAGATTTCGACTCTCTTACCTTTGTAGTCATAGTTGAGGTTCAGGTAATTATTGTCACGGTTGCTCTGCGAGAAAGGCGGACTGAAATGACAAGAGAACAGGGGGAAAAAGTTGAAAAGGGGTTTTGCTAGTTCAGTCAGTAAATTCCCCTTATCTTCAAAAAGAGTCTGGCTACAGCCGCTGGCCTGAAACCTCAGGAAAGCCTCAACTGTAGAAGCAGCGCAAAATGACTTTGCATTCAAACCAATGTGCTTTCCGTCACAATTGATTTTAAACAACACTGTGCTGAATTAGAAAAGATAAGCTCCGCTGCATCAACAATAGGAAAGTGAAGTGAAGTTTGTGGTGCTAAATTGTTGAACTTTCTTTCTCATTAAATTTGTCAATGTACATCCATCAAGGCCCCCCCTGACTGCCCGACAGAGAGTGACGTCTCTGTTGACCGCAGGGCGGCGCAGGGCCACGAGACCCTGGATAAGGGGCACGCATGCCCGCTCGCAGGGAAAAGTTCCATGCACATTTCCTGCCATTGTTCTGCAGCCTGGAGCCCTGATAAGCCTCGTGCAGGTAGAGCTGTTTCCGTCCTACGCTCTCGCTCAACCTCACTCTTGCTCACTTTTCTTTTCCCTTTGATTCACACTCAGCACCCCCCCCCCCCCCCCCCCCCCCCAAAACCCCTCCCCCCCCCCCCCC
>NC_060150.1:36745235-36781027 GCF_021292245.1 Micropterus dolomieu | reverse complement strand
CAGCCCCCCCCCCCCCCATCCCCCACCCAAAAACTCTTCACTCTCACTCTTTCAACACTTTTCATTTTCTGGCTCAGCTTTTCCTCTCATCCGGCATGTTCTTGCTCTTACTCTTTTACATCTCCCATTTATTCCCTGTTTCTCTCTCTCTCTCTCTCTCCCATGATGATAACGGAGGATTTCAGGCGTCCAGATAAGAGTTTTGTCGCCATGGCAACAGCAAAGTGACCTGATTCCTTTTCCACATAGGCAGCACGGGCAGGGTCAGGGAGCTCTGCTGGCCTTTAACATTATTTACAAATGTTAGCTTCTGGTTGCTTCTGTGCGTGTTTGCAACATCCAAGATCACATCCAAGTGTGTTAACAGGCACCAACACCGGTACGCAAACCAAGTCTTATGTCTGCAAATAATACTGGTCCGCAATATGAATGTGCACATAATAAACATAAATCCACAGAGATGTGGGTCATAAATCACACACTCAATGAAGACTCACCTGTCCAGTGCTTGATCTATTGATTGACAGCTGCTCGACAGTGAGTTGTCTGCGCTCCCAAAGGGATCCAGCATCTGACAGGTATAATAACACAGGGAAATCGAGGGTCACAGAAGATGCAATCACGGGGGAGAGAACATAAAGCAGTGCAGATTTGTGTTTATAACTGCAGCTCGATGTATGAATGTGAAGGGACACGAGTACTGCAAGTCTGAGACAGGTCTATTCAAAAGCTGAATATAAAACAGCTACATTAAACTACGCAGCAACTTACATTACAGCTACTACCAGGACTACTATTACTAATAATGTACATTACTTCATCTCCATGGAGAGTGAAAGAGTAAAAACTAACAAATGTAATACAATCTGAGCATCTCTATATACAGTATGTAATGCACAATCAGCCCTGTGTTAAAGGAATTGACACAACAGCCAAGGAATTCTGTTACTACGAATCACTATCTTCCAAGACCCACCATACTGGGAGCATCCTGTTTTCAAGAAAGATCATTTATCATATATTTTTTAGGACAAATTGCCCAATTTGTTCTGCTATACATACTAATAAATGACAAACAATATTTTAATACGATCTAGGTTGAAAAACAGTAAACTTGTTGCTTAAAACTAGCTGACAGTGAAACACTCCAAATGTATTTAAAAATCAACAAATATTTTATGTTTTTGTTTTATTTAGTAAGCAGCCATGACAAGCATAACTCTCTTGAGATTTCCCAGTTAAAAATAATGAACAAAGTCCCTACAAAGCAGAGTGGTATTCCCTCAAATGAGCTCGACAGAGGCAAAGAAGTCCAACCTGTGTTGTGTTAAAATCATTAAACACACACCTGAGCACATCGGGTCACTAGCTAACTATCTTTAAGAAGAGCCAAATTAGAAAGTTATGAAGAAGAATTCAGTACTGCACACTAAGTTGGACTAGTTAAGTCATAGCATGTTCCTACAGCCACCCAGTGTGAGTAGAAACAAGTTTCTGTTTAGTATATAAAGTAAGAACACTGAAACAATTAAAACCACGACTCCGGGTGTTTATCCAGAACCGGGTATAACAATTTAATTGTCCTGATTCCATCCTTTTCCTTCTGGGCAGGGTCTTACATTCTGGTCGTGGGTCTCGGGGATGAACTCCCCTTCACTATGGATGCTGGTGTAGGAGCCCTGGCGTGCAATCTGCTGCTGCTCCTCGGGGACGCTGCCAGGAGGCGGGGACGTCCGACCTGTGTGCAGGGAACCTGGGACAGTGGGAGTTTGATATGGCGGAGTGAGGGAAAGAACAGGGAGCAAGCAGCAAGTAAGAGAGGAGAATGAAGGAGGAATGAAGTGCAAAGAAGGAAGAGAAGTGTAAAATCAGAGAACAAAAGAAGAAATTGAGTGGTGAGGGCAAGAAGGAATGGGTGCAGCACAAGGGGAAGATGATAAAGAGATGAAAACGAGGGGGCAGGGGGGAGAAAACGGCGTCACAGTGTTATTCATGGGTACAAGTTCAACAGTGCCAGGACTATGAGAAATTGTTTACTAAACCACACCGCTGCCACCTCTAACCTCAATTACTGTGACAAACGCTCCCCCGGCTGAGCTGCAGCAGAGACTGAGCGCTTGTCCTTGACACAGTAAGAAGACCTACTGAAAGTTGCTGGCTGAGCTGACAGGGATACTGAAAAAGTGCACAGAGGCGAATAGGTGCCAAGATGAGTAGGAACGGTCAAAATATCAGGGTAAACAGTCTAGCTTTTGCCTGAATTCTAAAATTACAACTCCTATTTCTTCCCAGTTCAGTTTCTTCCTGCCCTTTTCCCTCTCTCCAGGCTCTCCTCTCCCTCTGCTGCAATACGTCATTGAGGTACCCGGGCTCACATCACGTCCTCACTCAACCATCCACTGTGAATTGGATGTCATCCTGTCACCTCTCATCTGCCACCACTCCCTCCACTGCTATTCCTCAGCCGCTCTGACTTGTGGCTGCCGGGGGAATTGAGAGAGCGCAGGTAATTCTATACAATTTATATGACTGGGGACGATGACAGCGCTGATGTTATTGGGGCTACGTGAGAGACATTGGCGCTGACAGCGATCATAAAGCGTTTTTCAGCTGCCATGCAAAAATGCAAATGCGACACTGGAGCGAGCGCTGGCCGTTTCTGCGTGTGCCTGAGGTGTCTGAGATATGACTGAAACGCTGACCTTTCTAAATAGAAAAAGATTCAGACACGGGAGACGGGGGGAGAGCTCAGTATTTCACAGAGCACATAAACCTTCACGCTGTGTTATCAAACAAGCCAGGAGGGACAACAGAACTGGAGCGTACCGTGTTATCTAGCTGTGGTGTGTGACATGACAAGAAAAGGACCTTAAAGAAATAGCTTGACATTTCTGGCTTATTTGCTTTCTTGTCAAGAGTTAGATGTGAACATTGATACCACTCATATCTGTTAAATAATCCTTTAAATATAACGCTACAGCCAGAAGCTAATTAGCTAAGCCAGCTAGCTACGCTAACCATGTGGAAGCAGGGGGAAACATCTATCCCGGCTATATTCTAAGGTAGAAGGAAATTGACAGCACTAATTAACAGATTGTATTTTGTTTATTTAATATGTTCAGAAACTAAAGTGTACAAACTCCAAGTTGATATTTTCCACAACTCAACCTCATGGTGACGACATGACTCCACAAAGTCACTGAACCTGAGTCAAGCTCATTAACCCTGTAAAACCAAAACTCAAACAACATTTGGCTGGATTAACAAACGCAATATACTGTCAAGTGTTAATTAGTGAGCTTTAGAGGTGTTGGTGGGCATATTTTGTTACTGTTGGTCCGAGCCAGGATATTAGTCTTTATGCTAGCAAAGCTAACTGTCTGGTAGCTGTAGCTTCATAGCTAGTGTTGCCAACTTTGTCACTATGAAATAAGGGACAAAAGGTGGCCTGTTGCAGCAGTGCGGGTATGGTTTTGTGTGAATATACAGTGTATTGTTTTAAGCAATTTTTTCATAATGATGGCTAATCTCTTAATTAAATATTTTTATATATAATAGTTTATTTACAGCAGGTACCTTTAAAACAGTCCCTTAATTAAACCACTACCTGTTACCTTCACTATTACTCTAAGTCTAACACAAAAACCTTGTGACTCTTGCACTGTAGGTTACAAAACGCTATCCCCTTCATGTACATATGACAAACTAAAGAGAACATAGCTACTTGTGATGTGTTTTATGTCCAGTTCATGCTTTTTCAGGCAGTTCAGAACTTGATGAACACATTTGCAGTTTCATCACTATCTTCATAAAAGTCAAGTAACGTGCAAAGCACTCCATCAGACACAGAAAAATATCTCACACACTGGAAACATTTTTCTGTTTCCCTTGTTTGAGGCGTCGGTGGCAACAGAGTAACACAGGCTCACCTTTAGTCGGGGACTGATCATTCACGATATCCCGCACAGTCTTTGTTCATAAAACATTCATTTTGCTCATCTCGTTCTTACCAAATGCATCTTCTTCACAACATTGGAGTCATGAAACAACGTGCCGTTTAGCTTAACAAGACACTCGGTGCGGTTGAGTCCATGTTTGACAGGTGATACACTACGAGGCTTCACTTGCCACTATTGTCTCAATTTCCACAGTAGCTGCATTTAATGTTACTTAACGTATACTGAGGCGCGTGTGGGGAGGCCGTAATTGGATGATGACAGGTGTCGGTGACCAATGTCACGTGTTGTGATCAGCACTGCTGCTGTTGCTGTTGTATCAGTCAGTGGTTAGATCAGTGTAGTAGTCAAAAAACGGGACAAGAGAGGTCACATATGGGACAAATCAGTTAGGCCTAATATAAGGGACATCCCGGCTAATACGGGACAGTTGGCAACGCTATTCATAGCTAACGGACAGATACGAGAGTGTTAAAGATCTTCTCATGTAACTCTCTGCAAAAGTGAATAAGGATCACTTATAACATAACATCTTCAAAGTCAAAGCACTAACTAATCAAGGTGAAGATGCTGGCAGAGAGCTGCTTGATATGAGAGCAGACTCTTGTCTTTGCTTTGGCCTGACATCTCTCTGGCTGTTTAAGTTGTCACTTTCACCTCCAATTTGCATTTTCCCACAAGCATATACCCCATCTTTCCATTAACATTCCAGTGACTGTGGCATCACTCTGTGTTGTAAATTGTGACTGACAAGCCACAATTGAGGCATTACCAGGTGGACGAGAAATCCTGGCATCAGCAGGATTTGGTAGCAACTCTCTCCTTTTTGCTTTTCTGCCTCCTCTCAGACGTAACGCTTGTGAGGAATTACTACTTAACAACTCCTGATAGAGCTGTAATGGCATTCTGATTGGTCCAATAGCCAATGACTTAGCATTTCTGTGTGTGTTTCTACGTGTCGTCTTACCTGTTGAGTGTTTGCGCACCCTGTCCGAGCCCTTGAGCAGGGAGCCCTTCAGATCTCCCAGTGACCGCGATGACCTCATCTCGCTCTGTTTGTCCCTGCTGTTCACCTGTAGGTACTGCAATGAGACAACATAGAAAGTAGGAAGTGTAGAAAAAGAGAACAGGATCAGAAAAGACAGCGTAACATCATTGTCCAGTTACATAATCTTCTCAGTGGGGGAAGTTTGTTTGGCGCTGACAGCGCGAGAACAGCAGCATTGATACAGTCGGTGCAGTTTAAAAGGTAACATGGTTTCCCAACACAGTTGTTATGGTTAACACATTGATGAATCTCTGTATGACGGTATGGCTTCCTGTATATTGTGTTGAAATGCTGCTGTGTAAATAATGCAGATTGCATTAAAATCAGAAGACACGGCAGAAGATTTTTTCTTTTTAAGTCTCTCCAATGACCAACTTCATGTCTTCAAGGAGTGCACGGTGTTAGGGAACTCACATGGTTGTTCTTGGGTGTCTTGAGCAGTATCCTGAGCAGCCCGTTGATCCCTGAGCTGCAGCCCAACGTCAGCACGGCTTGATCCAGGTCCTCCTGGGTCTTCAGGGGCAGGAGCAACTGAAAGGACAAGAAATTAATTAATTCCCCATTGTTCCATAATAATGCCACGGTAAAGCATCAATATATGCAAGACGCACTGTAGATGTTGTTTTTTTCAGTTCTTGAGATACTGACAGCCGAATACATGGTTTAATGCACCTTAGAAAATACACAAATGCTGCATCCACTAATTGTTCTTGTACCTCTTTCTCCATGAAGAACATGTCCATCTGCTGGCCGAAGGCCTCTGTCACTTTCTGCAGCAGCTCCTTAATCTTAAGCGGCCTCTGGAACGGGATGATTCTGGGAAGCAGAGGACGGCAGCGGGGTCAGAGGTCGGAGATAGACGCTAGTGTTGTGTCTAGCTTTATAAGAGCCGACTCTGAAAACCCAGCCTGAGAGTGATGATTTTGGCTGATTAGCAGCTGACTGGCAGCCACACCTCCTTATAGTTCACAAGTTTATTACAGTGTTTTTAACATTCAAATGGAGTTATAGATGCATTCCCTTTGTAGCTCTACTGGCTTTCTTACATATATGTGGACTGGATGACCATGAAAGAAAGACAATGTATGACAACTAGAGAAAAAATTGGACAGGTCAGCTGGGTCAAGGAGAGGAGTGAGCTGATGCTAAAGGGGCGTTAATCAATGCAATGAAAACATACAGTGGCAGAGAAACCCCCCCCGATGTATACCGGTATGGATGTCTTATCTACTGTACGCCTACGTGTATCTCTGTCTGTCTGAGTCTGAGCTTATCAGCGACTGTTTGTAATGACTGTGTATATGGATGCGTGTGTGTTGGTAAAACTCGACATGCATGAGTGCGCTTCCCAATCAGTGTGTGCATCGGCCACTGTTTCAACACCACTGGGCCTCTCCACTAAGCCAGCACAAAGGCAGATGGGAAACTTCCTGAGAGGAAAGGGGGAAAAAATCTGGAGCGGCAGCAAAAGCAGCAGGATGTGTGTCTTTCCCTCCTCTTTTAAAGAGTCACAGAAAGAGAGATACAGCGATGCAGAGATATTTACAGAGTGAGAGAGAAAATAAAGGAGACAGCCTGACAAAATAAAAAGAAAGAAAGAGGGAGATTCTCTTCTGCATTTCTTCTCCTCTCCCTTCTATCTATCTGACCTCACTCTCTGCTTTTGAACACTCCGCAGCCCACTATCTCTTTATAGTATCCTGATAAAAGGACTTTCATCCAATCATTTCCTCATCAGAGGCCAAAGCTCTGCCTATCTTAATGACTGCTCATTGGTTCCCTCATTTGTGGAGAGGATTCTGGGAACAGGGAGTCTTGCAGATCAGAGGCGAGCAGCAGCACAACTAAACACTCTCCATCTCTGTTTATACTCGGCGATGATGTGTCTGATAAAGAACTGGAGGAGTGTGTGTGTGTGTGTGTGTGTGTGGTGGTGGTAATGGTGGGGGGGTTGGGGGGGGGTTACGAGGATGCTGCTCCAAAAGATATGGCTTTCCTTCCTCTGTGCAAGCATGTGGACACACAGATTTGCAGAGTAAAAAGAATGCTTTCACACATGCCAGCAGACTCTCTCTTTCTCTTTCCCTTTCTCTCATGGACACCATAATGATCACATACACACAGAACAAGACAAAAATAAATAAAGGTCTGGCTCTGTTCCTTCACTCTCTGGCAGGTGACCCTGAGGCAGAGTCAGGGGTAAGAGAGAGAGACACAGCTCCTATTTCCTGCCCCAAACGTTCAGCACTTGCCAATGAAAAGAGAGACCGTCCAATTAGATTCTATTGTGGGCAGACAACACTGTTATCCTGACTCAGGGACTCCTAATACCTTAAGTGCTGTGGACGCTGCTCTGATATAACATGTAATTCACACAAGTGCTTCAACATGGTTTATGATTTTGATAAAAAGCCAACAAGATATTGTCGCTGTGGTCTCAAGAATGAAAGGAAGTGTAGTTCAGTTTCCTTTTACTAGGTTTTTATGGGATTTGTATTGTACTGCTTGTGTTTTTTTTGTATGTGTTTTCTTACTGAGCTGAGTTACTGAGGCCCACCTATAGACAGAAGTGCTAACTAGCTTAGACTATACATGCTATATTATGATACTATTGCGATACTATGTCTTGTGACTACGACTATAAACATTAAACCTGTATTAACAGATTATTTGACCATGTGCGGGAAGTGGAAACAAGTTTTAAACACAACCCTGACATATTATCACATTTTAAGTTGATATGGCTAACTTGCTAGCAAGAAAACTGCACCATTAATGGATACAAAGCAACACTGGCATTTATTTGGAGTCCTGTTTGTGTCCTACCAGATGAATGGAAGTTCAATATTCACTTTCCTTCTAGCTCTGTTTTTGTTCTCCACCGTTTTGTGAGAAAAATATCTGCCTCTTTAGCTGCCAAATGCTCTACTAGGTTCACCGGCTAATCGCTAACTTTGTTTGTTGGCCATTTGTTGCTGGGGAGGAGCTAAACAGCTTGCAAGTGTGTAGAAACAGTAAAGTTACAGGCCAGTAAAAAAAACTATTAGCTAGTAGCTGATAGCTTGGGGGGGAAACACATGCACATAATAGGCATTATTAATATTCCATTTTGATTAAAGCAGCTTTAAATAAAGAAATATGTCAGTCACACTAATGCTACATTGTGATATTACCTTACCGATTGAGATAAGATTTCAAAAACTGGCCCTAAATCAAAATGAAAGCAGTCAGAGCTCGGACTAGCATAACTAAAAACATGACAAGAAAAGACAGAGGAGAAAGACAGAGTGAATTCAAAGAGTAAATCAAAAAATATACAGGAAAAAAAGAATTGCTTTTGAGATCAGTGAGTCCAGAGTGAGCTGTTCTACGAGAGCAGTGCGGTGTGTGTGGAGCTCGTGAGAAAGAGAAGAAGACTACGAGACGGACAAACAGAGGGAGGCAGAAAGGCAGAGAGACAGGAACATGAAAAACTCATCTCTTCCTCAGCAGAAGCCAATTAGGGTTGTGAAAAAGCGGAGAGGCCCAACGTGAGGCAGTATTCTGCTGGAGGAGCGTGCCGTTTCTCTTCTCTTTCTCACTCCTATGAGCCTGTGGCTTTCTAATCAAAGCCTCGCTGAACCAATGCCTGTTCCCCTGGTCTATATTCTGATTATTCTAGTGGGTTCTGGTCAGTCTCCCTCTGATGTTTTTTAGGCTGTAACAGCAAACTCTTTGTCATTCCCCCCACCCCCAAGGAGTTATTTTGAGTTCAGACTCCCTGCTGGTTGTTAAACAAGGGTTTCATGGGGACAAAGTATGTCTGTGAACTTGGACCTCTCCCAGGATGCAATGCTTAAGGCCAGACAAGGACCTGAGAGACTCACACAGCATCCATACATGGAGCGATGGAGCTGCAATCCCAAATAAAGCCTCTCCTGATCAAAAGATCTGCTATTTATTGGGTGTCTTAGCTTTCAAAGTGTTCCGCTGTGGTAAACAAACTATAAGGCACCTTGGTGGAAAAACTCCGGACACAGTTAGTGTCATGCTTTGCCTCTTGAGTAACTCTGTGGCTGGTGGTGTGAGGGAGGACAGATGGCTGCAGGGTGAAGGATGTGGAAGACAGCGGGAAAGCACAAGAAAACACAGAAGATGAAGTATTAATTTGGGGTGTGCCTGGGAGACTGGACACTGAACTGAAACACTTGGCACACTCTTGTTTTTTTCGCTCACTCCCACTCTCTGGCCCTCTCTCTCATTTTTCCCCCTTTCTCAAACGGCCCGTCCGAGTCTGTGGTTAAAAGTCAAAGTAAGAATGTTCCCTCTCTTTATGCTACTCTGGCATGTAACTCTGATTTCCCATAGACACAGAATCCCAGGCATGGCAAGGCATGACAAAAAAGATCCGAACTGAAGAGTTAAGGCTTGGACAGAGGAGCAGAAAAAACAACACGGAGGATCCGACATACCGTTTTTCTCTCTCATGCTCCAGCTTGACTCTTAAATCCTGTTGAAAGGAAAAACAACAACAGAGGGGAGTTAGGGAAGTGGAAAGTTAAAATGATTCATGGTTGTATGTGGGATCTGGGGTGCTGAATAAACGATAGCTACAAGCTGGACAAGGAATTTAAGTGACAAAGAGCATTGTAGTGATACACGTTTTGGTCCAGCAATACAAAGACAACATTATCCTTCAACCAGCCTGCGAAGATGGCACGACAAAATCTAAGGTCTCTATATATAAAAGGCTTTTCCCAAGGGAGCAGGAATGCAGAGGAGCCTGCAAGTCTGCATGAGGTCATGGTGATAAACGAACACTGACATCATATCAGTGCGGGCAACTGGTTCAAAAGTAGGGGTTTACTTGAACTCACAGATGACAGCCGCACTCTGAGCGGAAACTCTTCCTACTCCTCACTGTTTGTTTATGTCTGATCATAAACACTGGTGCTTCAAGAGGATTTGCCAATTATCATTCCACAGAGGGAACAAACGCACAAGGAAACGACTTCAGAACAAGACACAAGGTGATTGAGAGAAATTAAATCCTTGAGGCAAAAAGGTTTTCAGTGTACAAAAACCGTAAAGGAGAATGATTAGCTGCCCGAAATGTGTCAATTTATCATTTCCAATGATTTTTAAACTGATCCACTGGGGGCATAAATAAGTGACAGGCCAGACACAAACCATACTCTATTGGTGATGGCTTTGCGAATGTAGGTGTCATTTTTCTAAATGGTACATTTTGAGAACAGATTTTCCATTATTCCAAAAGACCAGTCAGGACACAAGCTCGACCAAACGACCACTCTAATTGGGTGCTACCACACACAATAAACTGCAAATCAGCTTTTCTGAGTCAAGTTTAGACTCCCTATGCCAATAAATGGTAGTGAATGCAGGACACTGTCACATTATCCTCTGTAAAATGTGTTCGAATTAGACTCAAAAAGAGCTCCTTTCAGTCACAGTACAACCTTCACCTGACTTTGGCAGCCTGCAGCTGTCAGTCCAGCAAGAAAATCAAGAAGGAAGTGAGGCGGAGGTTTTGTGTATAAACTCAGAATGACAGTAAAGGTTAAAGGCACCGCTGTGCTTTGGGTGTGCACGGTTAATAAACTGTAATTGAGACAGCTTTAAAGTGATCCTCAAACCAAACATCTACACTCACCCCCTGTAGGCTTGAAATGTTGTAGGCAGTAAAAAGTTTATAGTTTATACTGTCACAAAGAACAGCAGCTGTGATCAGACTGAATTAAAGTCTGTTAGGATGGACTGCAATGGTTTTACAGCAGAAAAAGCTTAAAAAATAAACCTCTCAACTATTCATGCACCATAATCCACTTCTTCTCTCGTCCTTTCGTATACTCAGCATCATTCACTGGTTTATCAAAATAGAGCTAAATAAACCCCTTGCTGCAGAGACGCCACTTATGATTGCAATTGTGATGAGTATTTATTTTTATTTTGTCAAAAATATGACCCTTTTGAACATTCAGAGGAGGTTCGAGACGTTTCTGTGGATGTTTTTCAGCTATGAAAACTAGAATCCAATTTTACTGACATGATTTTGGCTGACTGAAGAAAATACAAACCTTTTACAGCCATCATTCATGCCCACTAGAGGTGGTCAGAGCTCATCAAGAGACAGATTTCGACTGCAGCATCACTTTAAATGAATGACTGGATGCCACCTGTACCTGTTTGTAGAGTAAGGTTCTGTTCTTAGGCTTGTGGCTGTTGTGCTGGGTGTAGCAGCGACCCAGGGCTGCCAGGTCTTTCATAATGGAGTTTAGAGCCTCCTCGTCGTCTGAAGACAGAAAATAAGCATTAGTTATGTGCAATCGCTCTCACTGCTTTATGGTTAAATACAGGAACAGAGACATCCCGACTGTAAGATGACCTATAGCTGTATAAACTCATTTTACATGGTGACATAAGCCACCCGTTTAGAGCATCATGGATGAGTGATGACAGCCCGGTTTGATCATATGTGATTTTGCATTGGGGCTTGTGTTGGCTCCGGCCAGCCAATGAGGCAACACCTGGTGTGTTGCTTCCTAGTGGAAACTAATGGAAGAATCCAGTGTTTTCTCTCTTACATAATCACAACAATAGATTCTCTATGAAAAGATGAGATACCCAGAAAAGAGACATTTTCTCTGTACGAGCCAAATCTTTGTCTTCCCTTTTTTATCACTATTTAGGTGCAAGTAAGGTGAGGGTTTCTGCTGTAGGGTAGACTACGCTTGTGATCGCTCTCAAACTCCGTACTCTGCATACAAAAGCTGTGAGAGAGCAAAGGTGTTCAATAATGCAGCATGTGTGCCTATGTGTGTCTGTCGGAGGGGGCAATGTGGTCAATATTTCATTTTATATCAATGGAAAAACTTCAGGGACATATTTCTTTAGTTGCAATTTGGTCTCCATTGATCAGATGAAGGTCGACCTTTTCTTTTGTCAAACAGACTGATTCAGAATTAAAGTGGCTGCAGGTTTAAACATGAAGCAAGCTCACTGACTTTGATGGAGAAATCAGAGGCTATAGAAGAGAAAATCAGGCGTGCTTCAAATTCATAGTTCACTCCGTACATGGGACAGGCCTATTCTGTTCATTAAACCCTTATAATTCATTTAGCAAACCTGCAAGAAACAGACGCTCAGCATCTCGCCAGTTCTCCATTTCTCTTCTCCCACTTCACACTTTCTGCCACACACATACACTCACAAACACCGTTACACACACTCTCATGTGTAAAGGGGGCAATCATGCAGATGAGCATGTCAGACATTACCATATCAAGAGACTTTAATAGAACCAATTATCTGAGTGCAGTGATTACAATATAAAGAAGAGGTCGTTGACCTCAGCTCCTGCCTGCCTCTCAGATGAGCCCTGGGTGCATTTATTATAAAAACACACACACACACACATCTCATTCATTGGGAATCCAGGCCAGGTGTGTGCCACGCAACGCAAACAGCACCTGCAGGAAAGACCACATTCTTTAAACTAAAAGAGATATGTATGTGAGTGAACAACCACTGGGGACGTCATTCACATAAGCAAGTGTGATAGTAGCACAGGGAGCAGATGCAGTCTGAGATGACTTTTGATCTTGTTCCCATCGTACGGGCTCTTGTGGCCAGCTGTTTGCAGACAGAGGGCCAGTCTGTTGGGTTCACCCAGCGGACACTGCACATACAGAAACACGGATTTACACAACCAAATTAGGGATGCACAGATCCCAGTCTTTTCTCTTAATACCCATTCCGATCCCTCAACTCAGGGTGTCTGCCGGTGCAGATTCAGGGGTCTCTGACTGAACTGATGTAACCGATAACTGAAAGACAGAATTTTATAATGACCATAATGTTGTTTATTATTGACCATTGTCCCACATTCGTCGATAATAAAACGTTGTGCAACAGCAGCACAAGTAGAGAAGACTCTACATCGCCAGATTAGCCACCATAAGCCACAAGTCATACCAAACCAAGAAAGGCTGTATCAGCAATGGGCGAACTGAACTAGCATTTTATTGCTTATGGATTCAACTATTCACTTTTATGATGAAGACTTTAAGTTATTTCTTCCTTCAAAAGTTACAAAATCTCACTTTAAAATCGCGCATTACTCGGAAGTGTCTTCCGGTACAGCCTTTATCAGTATTCTGCTTTTCACTTCAAGCTATTTTTCTTGGGAAAGATACTCCTACCAGCTCTCTTGGTGACTGCAAACATTCACCCTCTGGTCAGGCCAGTGAGCTAACATAAACTTATTCTGATCCACATCAGCAGCTAACCACAGAGGTGAATGTCTTGTTTGACACTCCCAAGATAGCAAGCAGGAACGAAGTGAGGAATGACACAACTCCCCCATCTACGCTGACCGGCACACTACCTCTACCACCAGAACAGTTAAATAAGGCAGAGCGATAAGAAAAGTTACACCCACAAAATCTCTGCCCAAAGTGCAAACAATGAAAACTCAGAGACAGCACCAGGAAGAGGTCTGATATTATTGAAATGAATGATGATGACTTATTAGGACGCTTTATTGCGTCAAAGCTACAAGCCAACGCTAAATGACTGAGAATTAAGTATAATTAGAGACAGTTCAGAGAACACTTTCCTTATCAAATGCAGTGGCATGCTGCGATTGTGCCTCCTTAGCACATTCCTTTCTGTAGCAACACGTTTATAACTACATGTGTAGGTTGTTCGATTGTGATAAGACTGGGGTATCGTGAGACAGGTGAGCCACTTCTGGTGTCTTCCTCCTTTTGGTTTATTTAAGAGATAAGACAGAAGGAACAATGGAGGACAGAATGCAAACAATCTGCATACCTCCACAAACAAAACCACACAATGTTCCTTCATCGCATTGCTGTTGCTCACTGAATCAACCTGAGAGCCCCTCTTGGGACTCACAGAGGAGGACAGCCAGTTTAAATATAAGCTGTCAGGAGCGGTGAATGACTAACTGCCTCAACCAGGCCTGTCCTCTCCAAAAAGGAAGGAACTGAGTCACTGTATCTGTTCTGAATATGGAGCTGGGCTAACCACGTTGTTCCAAATCTGGAAATTAATGGATTTTTGATTGAATCAGCCATGAGACACGAGGGAATAAAGGAATAAATAATAAAAGGATTTGTCCACAGTCACTCTGTGACCACGCTGAAATGAATCAACATGCTGCTATTGTACTGTGTATGCAAGATAAAAAAGGGTGCAGGACTTTTGTTTTTGTTTTGTAGAGATGGGATTTTACTTTAGGGTAGGGCTGAAAATGTTTTTCAATTAATCTTTAGTTTTTCAGTCAACAAAACACCCCCAGATTGTCAAATATTCCCACCACAATTTCCCAGAACCCAGGATTAAATATTTTTTTACTTGTTTTATTTGTCCAGTAATAGTCCAAAACCAAAATATATTCCATTTACAGTAAAAACAAAAGTAAAGCAAAGCAGGCATTTATTTAGCAAAACTATGCATTTTTACTTTCTAAATTAAATGACTAATTGATTATTATATTGTTTTGTGTTGTTCTACTTGAGGGGGGGGGGGTGCCAAAACACAAACCTAGCAATAACCGTATATTAGAACTTGACATGTTCGGTCATTTTGCTAAATAAAATCTTATAAATCCAACCCAACACTAACCATCTCTGCCGTTGTTTTTCATTATCGCTGCCTCTCTCTGGTGATAAGTGTTGTCTCAGTCCTGCCTCTACAGGCTCAGAGCTCCAGACTACACTGAGTGCCGGCAGTCAAGGATACAAAACAAACAACAGAGGCCTGCATCTGTGAGTGTGTGTTTCTTCAGTGTGTTCAAGGCCTGTTCTGTGACCTATGGATGGCAGGAAAAGGCAGAGAGTTGGAGGGTCGGTTGGCGAAAGGGGGAAGTGAGAGTGTGAGAATTGCGTGGTGGTGTGTAGAGCTGTGATGCCTATTAATAAAGTTATTACATCACTGAGGCCTGAGTCATGGCGGCTGCCAGGCTGAAGTCAGCCAAGGCTAACCACCAGCACAGTGGAAAGCAACCAGCTCACACATCACTGCCAGGAGCACCCTCGCAAACCAACTACAGGAACCTGAGGAACCTTATGTCAATGTGACCAGGAATGGTGGATAATGTTTTTCTGGAATATGGATAGGCTGGGATACCTGCAGTTCATTTCCTGTGCTTCTTCTTGGGTAAAATGTGACTAGCATAAGAGAAGGGGGAATTCCAGGAAGCCAAGCAGAGCGAGCAGCATTACACAATGGAGGCTGATTTCTGGGCATTGCATCATCACTCTGCATCTTTCGTTTTTTCTCAGGCTAAAGCTGAGAACTGTTAAAGGGGCAGAGGGTAAAATGAAGTTGGAACTCAAGTCCAGGATAGTTAACACAGAAGGAGTTAGCTGCTCGAGCAGATAGTCTCACGTTCTCTGAAGCCAGAAGAGCTGAACGACTTTGGAGTTGAAGATGCAGCCCCAAGAGCGTTTAAAGAATAACACTGGCTTTAAGAGGCTAACAAAGTGTGCGTAGGGGCCAGCGAGGCAGCGACTGTGTGTGTGAGGCAAGCTGCCTGAATGAAGACATTGAGGGGATTTCCTGGTGCCGAGAGACGCATCATGGCAAAGGCATCCGGCAGGATTAGCAGCTGGAGCCAAATGTGTATTCACTCTGCAGCGGCAGCACAGGCCGAGCTCTGACGCGCAACACACACACACACACACTTGCTATAATAAGCAAGGCCCACAATACTCTCTCTCCACACCTTGTTTGTCGAAACTGCGATACATCTAATTTAACACCTAATGAGTGTAATGTTTAAACCCTAGAAGTTAATCTTTCACGAAGAATAATGACTCTGATGTAATGCATCCAGTGTTATATTGTGGGTGTGTGACAACAGTTGCGCAATAAATGTTTGTACAAGGTCTATGCCGAAAGTCTATTCAGTGGGGAATGTCTGTAAACATTTCCATTCAGTATCAAAAAGGCTGTGACATTCCTTCTTGTGGCCTCCGTAGGCCTAAGTTATAATTGCATTCCCACTATACTGTAATGGAAATGTAATGAGGGGGCTTTGTTTTGCCATTATTAACACTACTCTAATGTTTGTGCATGGAGCTAGAGCCAGGAGGCAATTAGCTTAGTTTAACAAAAAGACTGGAGGCAAGGGGAAAAAGCTAGCCTGGCTTTCGCCTCAATCTAAAACTACACCTACCAACCACCTCAGCACAGCTACGTTTATCTGCCCATTCTCACAAAATAGACACTTCTAGAGGCTTGGTGATGTAGGGACTAACCTACTACTGTAGTTATGAGATATCAGCTAACATGCTAGCAAAACAGGAACATATTAGCGCTAGTCAGTCTTTAACAATAGTTCCTGAGCTTTTTTCCATCTCCTCTGGGCTGTTTACTCTTGCTTGGCATTTTGTTCTCAGGATAGTACATTATTTTACTCAGATCCAGCTAGCTTGCTAACTGTCAGTTAAAGCTAGTGTATTTTTGAACATTGGACAGAGCCAGCTAGCTGTTTGCACCTGCTACCAGTCATTATGCTAAGCTAAACTAAGCCAGCTCCTTAACTCAGAGACATGAGAGTGGTAATGATCCTCTCATAACTCGTAACTTTCGGCAAGAAAGAAAATAACAGTATTTCCCAAAATGTCAGCCAATTTTTGCCAAGCAGATTTTTCATCTGACAGACAGATTGGGTTTACCTTGTGAGTTCCTGTGCTGTCCGGGTCCATTTTGGAGACCGTCATCTGTGTAAACAAAGACAGCGTGTTTTTCGTATCAGAGTGGAAAGAGGTCAGGGATGAAATATGCACTGTAGTTATGATGCATAGTGAAATGTGTTTGGTTTTAAACAATGAGAACAGACCACATATATTGATTCAGTATTTTGAGCTTTGTTCACAGAGATCAGTTAGCAACAAGTTGAGACTACAGCTCCTCCAGGCCTACAGTTCCTGTGCACATGCAAATAATCCACAGGAGAGAGTTTGAAATGGATTGCCTGGAGGAACTCACTGTGTGTGTGTGTGTGTGTGTGTGTGTGTGTGTGTGTGTGTGTGTGTGTCAGTGATTCGTTTTGCATAGAGGTAGGAATGCATATGTGCCTTCACAGCCCTCGCAGGCGTGAATATAAATAAATGTGCAACACTGGAATCTTGTGCAAAATCAAGTTTCCATATCTGAATAAAGTACTAAAATCAGGCAAACAATATTTTCACTTGCAACAATGTAAAAAGACCAAAACAAGTGTGTACAAAACAGGCCATCTGGAGCCGTTAACAGCCACCTGACACTTTTCCTCTCTCGTGCATGTTATTTTTCTCTGCACTCTTCCTGCCAGAGGATGTGTAAGACTTGTGTATGTTGTGTGTGTTTCCCAGTGCACATTCCTGTATGTATGTATGTAGCTGCAGAGCGACCTGCTTTCGAATACTACTCACCCATGTTTACTGTCATCATCAGGAAGTGGCCCTGTTGAACTCGAGCACAGAGCTCAACTTCTCTCTGCAAGCGAAGAGTTCATCCTGAGAGCGAAAAAACAAAAACAACGCAGTTTCAACATCCAAGAACTGTGGCACTTTCCTTCAGCTCGGTGCACATAAGATTTCGGTGATTGCACAAAAACAATGACAAAACAGGACGCAGGTGGCAGCTTCAACACAAAGGTCTATTCCCCCAATATCAATGTCACAGCTTCTGTTATTTATTTAATATTTATTTAACCAGGGTGGTCTCTTGAGATTGACATATCCTTTTCTGAAAACTCCTGGCAGACAAATAACATCACAACAGCCAAGCGATGCATTTGATGCTGGTAACTCAAGCCATCTAAATTCTGTGAACGCCCCGATGTCTCTTCATTGCTACTCTGAGAACCACACGCCAGCAGCATTGGAGGAATTCCTCACTGTTTGATGATGTAGGCGCCTCGTGCCCTTGAGATTCCATGGTGCAGCAGCGAGGCAGGCGTGGGTGTTTGCCTAACTGCCTGCCTCAGGTGAAGATCATGAGCACTTCAAAGACAAAGCCAGAGCCTTCTTTATGCATTAAGTTGGCGAGCGCAGAGCAGAAAAAGCGGTTGTCACATCCCATAACGAGGTGAAACAGAAGAGTCTTTTACCTCTGACAGCTATTTTCTTTTGTTCCACCGATGATAGTAAGTATAGAACAGAGGACAAAATGAGCAGTTTGATTAAACCACTTCCTAAAACACGATCTGGCATTGCTCATGCATTTGAATTTGTTTTGTCTTTGAATGCAGGCTTAGCAAAAGGGGAACAGGAACTAGAGAAACAGCTGCAGTGCAGCATTCTGTATGTGATATTAAAATATGTGTGGTGGTTATGAGCTGGTGCGTTCCTCCACACAGCATCAATCACACAGCCATGTAAGGGTGACCAAAGGGAAGCAGCAGGTTTTAGAAAGCCAAAAAAAGGGATCTATATTCTTCTCAAAAGCAACTGTGGCTACAAGTGACAATTATGAGATCATGGCAAAAAGCTAAGATGACAGTAGCAAACGCACGAAAATATCAAATGGAATTACTTATGGTCAGTTGTACAGCAATATCTTCCGCTCACTTTAGCTAATATTAGCCAAGCTACTAGTCATATCAGACCATGTAAGGTGGTATCAGCAAAACCATTGCCAGGAGTGCATTTTTTTGTAGAAGGATCGATTTGCTATTTCTTCCTTCATAATCTTGCAAATATTTTCATCAGAGCATAACTCATGAAAGAGGAAGTATGAAAGAACCAACAACGGGACATCAGTGAAATGATAGTGCTTGTAGAACGACTATTCCTGTCCTGTGTGAATGAAGACACGCAGCACACAGACACATGTCACGGCATGTTAAAAAAAAGCATCCTAAAATATTTAGTTGGAATATATTAACACTTTCTATGGTCTTATGTTCATGTCAAGGACAATTCTGACTTTCATTAAAAAGGGGTTAACAGGTTGTTATGGCTGAGTGATCTGAGAGCTAGCTGCTACTGACAGCTTGTTGCGACACAGAGACAACACAGAATCACAGCTACTGTTGTCAGTGGCTAAGGTCTCACGGTGTTTCAGCCCAAATGATAGAGCCAACATTTCGTTTCAAAATGCATTAGTTCTGCTTCAGTTCTCTATCACATGATTAACTGTATAGTACAGTCCCATTCAAAGGCAGCTCAGTTGGAACACAATGGAAGATACATATTCGTATTAGACGGGGATAATACACTGGGATAGCAGTATGCATCCATACAAAGCTTGCAGGAGAAACATACAAAAAGATTTTTAAAAAATACATATTTGAAAAAAAAAATAGAAATACTGTATTGATAAAGGAGTATTAAGATACATAAACATGTACAGCAGATTTAGTTTATGGGAGTCTAACCATCAACAAATTCCAACACAAAATCTAAAAGACAAAAAAGCCTCCAGAGAGACTAATACCAACACTCCCCAGATAATTTCTGTCTTTATTTCTTGAAGCATCATTTACTTTGTGTTTTGCTATCTCCAGTGGCCATGTTGCATGTGTTTTCTTAAAGCCTGCGCCCCTGTGTCCCGAACATTCAGCACAGACAAACGCTCCAGCCTGTCTGCAGAGACACAAACACTTTCTCTTTGTGTCAGCCAGAAAACTTTTCATAAAAGCAATGCAGACGGCCACAAGAGCAATTTACAGCCTGAGGGGCAGAGTCACAGGGTGCCAGCAGAGTTTGAACATGGGAACATGCAGTCTACTGCTGTCAGTGGCACGACTCACAAGGGGTTATGGATTTGGAAAGCTAAAACTGTAAAGCATAAATATGTAGCATGGGCAAAAATGTTTGAAGGGGGACCACTTTCTGAGAACAGGGTGTTCTAAATACATCACAATATGATGGGCAAACGTACATTAACTCCCCAAAACATGGCAAAAACTACTATACCTTTGATATAAGGTTGCAAAGACTGATGAAGGGGTGTGATATGTCCCAGAAAAGCTCTGTCAGGCTGTGCTGGGATGGCGTGGTTGACCACACATTAAAGAGATGAAGAGCAGCCACATGACAGGTGGTCTAACCAACACCACGTGGCCCAGTCTGTTGAGGCTGCACACACACACACACACACACCACACACACACAAGCCCCTGTCCGGTGCCAGCAAGTCACCAGATGGCCCATCTGTTTCGCCCCTCTGCCCAGCGGGATGCCGGGCTAGTAGTGCCCACAGATCGCCAGCCCAGTTCTCCACACGCTTCTTGGCAGGCGGTGTAATGTGACAGCCCCGCTTGTTGAAGATCAAATGCTAATCGCCACTCGCTCATGTGGCTCTGCAGCCACATGTCCTCCAAGAAAAGACTGTCTGTCTACTAGATCACGAGACAAGCCTACAAATGCTTAGCACATCCAGAAGTGCTTCGAACACTGTGACGCACTTCACCGTCACACGTGGATATCATCGCCACTCGGGCCAGTGTTTCACTGGCAGAGGCCTCTCCTTTGTCACAGTATGAGGACTGTGCAGATATGACAGGGGAAGTTAATTAAAGAGGACAGCAGAGGAAAGGATTTCAGACAAGGGTTGTAGGGAATTGTCTGAGCCAGACAAAGCAGAACCGTGCTCCTCAAACAACACGCCACAATTTTATTTTTATTGGAATGATTGAAAAAGATTCACAGCCAAAACTACGCAGTACGCACGCACATGAGTGCGCACATATACACTAATCTCTTTCAGCTCTGTTGCATCACTCTCTAACCGAGTAAACACAGTGTTGTTGGCTGTAGGTCTCAGAGGGAAACTCCCCCCCTCATTGGACTAGAGGAGTGGAAGGTCTGCTCTCCGACTGCCTGGTGGCCTGAGGAGTATGACCTCATGTCTGACATCACTCTTGCGGAATCCCAAAGAAATCACCATTTCAGAAGAAAACTTCTAAACTTTACTTTACTGGGTTTAAATTCTCCAGTACAGCTTGTCTGTAACTCTGTAACAGCCATCAAATGCCAAAATAGACAGCCCATAAAGAGAATCACAGATGACAGTACATGGCTCGGTGAGGACAGGGTCAAAGCATATACCAAAGGAAGAAATAGAAAGGGCCAGAGCATGACAGAGGATGACTGATTTTAGCAGTTAGCTTCTTCTCTGATTGGTTTGAAGGAAAACCTGCATATTAATGAGCATCAGAGATGACATGACTTGGTTTCTTAAACTCCAGGATTGGCAGCACTTTTTGGCCCTCAAAGGCGCGGTTAGACATTTTAGGAAACATGCATTTTTCCTTTCTCGCTGACAGTTAACGATGTTTTATTCCATCGTCACGTCTGTGTAGTAAATGTGAAGCTATCAATCTTCTCATGTAACTCTCGGCAAGAAACAGACTAAGTGTGTTTAAGAAAATGTCCAGCTTTTTAACTACAAGTCTTATATCCAGAGCTGTTTTACTTTAAAGCACGCTATACTTCAATAGTTGGTTTCCTATCATTTCTGTACAGTATCAAAATGAGCAGACTCTTAACATGTGCTTATGTTGTGTAACTCATCACATTTAAACCAAAGACTATATTCACTGTGTCCTAATCCAGTTTAAATGCAGGTTCATCTGCAATATGAAGTTTGCACTGCACTCTTATAACCATTATGTCATTCGGACACAAAATAAGATTTTCATCTCGTATAGAAATTAATGGAAGCCAATGGACACCTGGACCAGTAGACTAAATATATCCACATTTCTAAAAACATAGGCTTTTAAAAGCTGTATCCAAAACACATAAGAACAACACAAATCTGCACTGTTAAGGTGAAATATAATGCATCACAGGAATGAAATCATGAAGAGACGTGAGCTAGTCACAATACCCGGTAGGCCGTCTGAATTGCAACACAGGCAGGAAGTGAGTGGTCATTAGTAAGCCATGGACACTTAGGTGACTTACATATTATAAAAAGGTCAGTGGCAAGGGTGTCCTGTCCCCTGAATGCTTGCCAAGTCTGGTCCTCGGCCACATGAGTCAGAAGCATTATGCAGGCTGATTCTGGGAAGTAAGACAATACAGTATGTCCTCCTGCACACTGAGGGTTTTCTATGTGGGGAATCACTTGAGGACTTCTGGGTGGTGTTGGGAGAACATCGCTCCATGTGGGGCCATGGCACTCATTTATCATAACCTTGGCTCCCCTTGCTTTGTCTCACAGGAGTTATTGCTGAGAAGAGAGTTCAAAGCTTTTCAATGGGACACTCAGCTTAACAGCTTCAAGAAGACTCTTCCTGTCATCTGGCACTAAATCTATGTTTTATTTCAAATAAAGGAATTTCCATTTTGATTTGATGCCATTATTTACAAATTTGGATATCGCATTTCAACTGCACTGAAGTGCCATTTATTCGAGGGCGCTCAATCTTTTTATTCTGTAGAGCACTAGTAAGTTTCATTTAGGGATGTAATAATGGGGTAAAAAGGACACGACAATTTTCCAAAGCTTTGAAATAGCTTGTTTTATCTAA
The DNA here is from genome assembly GCF_021292245.1 of Micropterus dolomieu. Taxonomy (NCBI): domain Eukaryota; kingdom Metazoa; phylum Chordata; class Actinopteri; order Centrarchiformes; family Centrarchidae; genus Micropterus; species Micropterus dolomieu. The sequence goes on along the minus strand of NC_060150.1, from coordinate 36,758,526 downwards.
CCAACTGGCCAAAACACAAGTATATTATAGGACAGAAAGCAGAGCAAAACAGCAAATTCCAACATTCAAAAAGAGGATAGAAAATATTTGGCCTTTTTAGATGAGTTCTAGGTTGGTTTGTTCACCGCATTGGTCCAGAGCAGACTAAAATGGATTCGCATGACATTTTATGCAGACATTCATGATCCCCAGAGGATGAATGCTACTAACTTTTGGTGATCCACATACTTTTCATGTAGCACCATCATCACGTCAAAATGTTTAATTGACTGACACTTTGGTTTACGACCTAATACCTATAAAACTAACAACCCGCTATTCAACCTCAGCTTTTCATTGTGTTTAGTGCTAAGTAGCAAATGTTAGCATGGTAACACACCAAATCAAGATGGGGAACATGGTGAACATTATCTGCTACTTGTGTGCAAAACAGTCCGCATAAAGCGTAGATGATTTCTCTTTCATAAGGACACATTTTTCTCCATTACATTTAGAAGGAGTACAACATTTACAGCCCAATTCTTCATCATACAGACAGAGGCATAGAGCTTACTCAGGTGTGTGTCACTGAATAAATACCTTTTAGGGTGTATCTACAATCACAGAATCCAAGCCAGAGTCAATCAAACATCGATCATGCATAATACAATGTAGTGTATATACAGTGTATCTGCCGTCCAGTCTTTGTGAAACAAAACGAAATGACCTGCTAACTATCAGCATGCAACTATCATCATTGTGTGCATGTTGGCATGCAGACTTCACTAAAACCATCGCTGTGCACTATCAAAAAACTGCTAGCCTTGCTGTAGACTATTAGTCTTAAAAAGGGTTTTGTAGAAAAACATGCAATACACCTCATAGCCAGATATCAAAGAAAAAAATGAAAAATGTCAATATAATTTCCCAGACTCCAAGAAGACACTTTAAAATCGTCTATTTTATTTGACCAACAGGCCAAATTTGAAATATATATATTGTTTATAACAGAGATGAACAGCAGACCAAACCAGCAAATGTTTTGTGCCTTTTTTTCTTGATAAATAACTTGATTATATTATAAACTGATTCATCACTCACAGGTTTAAGCACTGGTTTCATCACCAGTTTTTTTGAACCAATGAAATTCCAAGGAAACAACAGTAATCATAGGAGAAAGCCATCAGTATAATCAGGGCCTATAGGGGAAATGGATATACTATGTTAAGTCAGTCCACTGGTACCAATCAGACCCCAGTGTAAGAGGATCCTCCTCAGTGGAAGGGATGGCTCTATTAGCTCAGCGATAAGTAGATCTGTCTGCCATTATCATCAACCACACAACACTAGCTAAAAATAGCCAAATGAAGGAGTGATTCTCCTGTTATCCAAAATATATCACCTCCAATGATCACTCCAACCATATTCTCCCCACCCCGAGAGGAATCTACACACAATCTGTAAAGTAAGCTGTCTTTTCCATTATGCGGTGATATGCTATTACAAGCACATTCATTCATTGTGTTTCTCCACCCAAAGGCAGCCGTGCAGAGCCAGCTCATAGACTTAAACCCATTTTGTGAGACAAAATGTCAAACAGCTGTGCTTCAGGAAGTGACAAGAAAGTCTTTCTACTTTGCCACCAAAGGTTTATCCATGAAGAGTGTCTTTTGACACTCGAGAGGCTGAGTGAGAGTGACAATGAAAAATCCAAAAGCAATTTCATGATTACATCTCAGCAACAAACTACAAACCGGGCCTCACTTGCTCATTTATATACATGTATTTGAATACATCAAATAAAAGGATGAATAACCAGTTACGATATTTCACATATCCATTTACACAATCTTGTCCTCAGTATTAAAATCCAGTCTGGCAGTGTGTTGTCTGGCTGTCCTTGCAAGGCTCAGGATTTGCTGCTGCTGATGGCATTGTCCTTACGGTCAGACAAGCCGGCAGACAAAGCTCAATCAGGACAACTTCCTCTTGGTTTCTGGAGAGGAGGGGGCTGGACCTTACCACACTCTCACAGATAAAGAAAGGAGACCCAGATTGACTTCGGAAAGCATTCAGACCCCTTCTCTTTCCCCACATTTTCCTCTGCTGTAGGCGTAATTCAAAAGTGACAAAAGTTGTATTTTCTTGAAAGTATATCACAGTGGAAAGTCCATTATCCATTGTAATTTCTGTAAAGTTTAATGACAAAGAAACTCTGACGTTTCATATATGTAACCAGGCTCTTAATTCAGTATTATCGTGCAGAAGCACCACTGTGAGCAGTATCTTTGCACTAGCTTCAGCTCTGTCACATTGTTTAGCAAGTGTGAGGTGAATCCTTGCTTAATTCTGAGGTCGTGTATACTCTGAAGATTATTTTCCTCAAGGATACATCTGTATTTGTCCCAGCGTGTTGTTCTCTCTGTCCTGACCTGTCTCGCGGTCTCTGCAGCTAAGATGCATGATGGTGCAACTTGCTTGCTTCACCGTGGAGATGGTACAATCCAGGTGGCTGGTATTTGGCTGGTGTCAGACAGTTCTTGGCAATCAGGCCAAAGAGCTCAATTTCTTTTATTGTCAGACTAGACAATCTTTTTCCTCTAATGCTCAGAGTCCTTTCTGCCATCTGGCAAGGCCTGAGAAGTCTCTCTTTAGTGGTATACTACAGAGAGACTTCTTTCTAACATCCAATCTACCACAAAGCTCTGATTGATGTGATGAGAGCTGTCTGACTGTTGTTCCCATCTCTGCAGAGGACTGAAGCTCTCTTACAATGGTTACTTGGTTTTTACATCCAGATCTTTCTTGCCTGGTTCCTGAGCATGGTCAGACTGGTAGCTTTAGGAAGAGTCATGGCGGTACCAAACATAATGGCTCCTGCAATTTTTCAGTGCTATATGAAACTATAAATGGTTTTTGTCCCTGTCTCTGGCTATATGGCTCAACATAATGCTATCTAAGAGAATTCCTTGGAATTAACAGCTTGGTTTGGCGGTTGGTGACGAAAAATCGAGAACATCAGAGGCCAAGATATCTTGACTTTTAGTCCTTTGATTTGGACAGACTCCTACATTTCCCATAATGCAATCAACAGCATTTTTCCGCTAGACCCTGTAGCAAAAGGGCGAGAGCAGTCTCCCTACCCGGATTCAAACACGGGTCTACGGGGTACCAAATATGCATCTTTGGCAACAACGACAAAGAGCCGGGCTCATTGGTATGGCAGTCCAAGTGCATTCTCAACCATAGTGACGGTATGCCATCACAGACCCTCCTTGGTGGGTAAATTCCTATGTCTTTCAAGCTCCACACCGCTGTTTGTAAAGCGGGCTTTCTGTTGAAAATGTGTGAAAAGTGACGGGCTCTGATTAGTTTCCAAAGCCACTGTTCATTGAACACAACACCTCTGCTGTCTGGCATGGTATGAATGCACAGAAGTATACTATCTAATATTCTGTGTCAGACTAGTTAAAAAGCTATGACACTCTCTCACATCTAATGACAAACATGTTAGGTTTCTAGTGTAACCAGGCAACGTCCAAAAACAGGCCTTCAAGGGAAGATAATGAGCCTGCTTATATGAGTCACAGTGAACTTTCACCTCCAGCCCCACTGGTCAGTGGGCGTCTGGCATGCGGTCAGGCTTCTGTGAAACCAGCATATGATAGCATCCCTCCTCATTGGAGGGAGAATGCGAGGGAGAAGAGGTCGCCTTCGCTCTGATTAAGGTACTCAGCTAATGACTCGCAAAAAGGAGCCAGCTTGAGGTTCGTCCTGAGAGGCGACAGCGGGATGTTAAGGAGAGTTAATAGATGAACACAATTTTCTCGTAAGTGGAATATAGCCTGCGTGAGTGAACTCTGCAGTACATGACATATTTCTCAAGCACTCCTTTTAAGAAGGACAACACAGGCCACAAATGCTTTCTCCAAACCTTTTATCAGAATGAAACGAGGCGCATTGAAACTCTCCTTATGCACATGGCAAACAACATCAACGTTGTGTTCTTGTATCAGACACTTTTCTTCATTAGTCCCATCAAAGCACAATCAGTAACCCGTCGCTTCTCTCTCTGGCCGGCACTTTTACTGTGGGATCCAGTTCCGTTATCAGCCAAATGGATTGTTTTGCTTGAGGCACACCAACTGTATCTGTGGGCGGTTTCCACTTGACAGGTTGACTCTCACTTTAAGGCCTGAGGGCGCGCCAATGTGCTGATAAACTCATCAGTCAGCTTGATGCTCAGACTCCTGTGAGTGCAGTTCATATTGATTTGATTTGATGAACATGATGGCCTCATTAAAATCTAATCTGGCGGATTGTCTCAGAGGTCTGCCATTGCAGGAACAAGCTATGTGGTGAGCTCTGGATGAAGCTCATCAGCATTGTCCTCCTCACTCTTACACTGTAATGGCCTCAGAATGGACTCCACAGCTACTTTGAAAATGCATGGATAGAAAAGGGGCAGGGACCAGGAAGATTTTGTAAAGGCCTTTCCAGGACAAGAGCTGGGTACTCTAATTTCAAGGAAAACACAGGTTTCACTGACCACTGTGAATCACAGAGGTCTGGAAGACTGACAGCAGAGAGAAAGCAGATACAGACCACGAATGAGTCTACATGCACAAGATGACTATGACTTTCCAGAAATCACTCACACCTCCAGACATGCAATTTATTACAGAGTATTTGGCACTGGTAATAACCACTGATTAAATGCAAACCTTTATTCTAGCAGAGCAAAATGGCAATTTAACTTCTTGCAACAAAAAGTGTGCTGATTATAACCCTGTACCTCCAATGAAATACATTTGGGGTTGTCCAAGAAACAGTTTCCACTTTCAAGATGGCCTATCCGCTGACGCTGCTGTCAGTTAACATGCTGCACATGCTTGTGTTTGATTAGAACAGCAATTTAAACTGCAAAATGCGAAATGGATAATGGCTGCAAGTCTAGTTCAATGTCCTGGCATTTCATGTGTTATACACAGATAACAGTCTAAAAGCAGTGATCTCAGTATCTGGCACCAAACAAATGGAGACATTCTCTCTCTTCCTTGGGTGATCTTACCTTGTTATCTATGTGTCTCCATGTTGTAGTTGTGGCTGCAGGGTTTATGAAGATGAATTAATTGACGAGTGTAAGTTGCCAGGTCAACGTCAAGAAAAGCGGACAAAATCCCAACTGATGCAGAGCAAATCTTCCCAAAAGAGAGGGCTGATATCCCGGAAACTGCGCTCTGCTACTGAAGCGCAGAAATTACAAATACAATGTTTTACTAGGCAGAAAGATCTTCTCTTCTCCCGGGTGCATAATCCAGAGCTGTGTTTACAGAGGCTATCAAACTGGTTGATAGGTTTCAGAGTAAAGTTTTTCCACCCTGCTCTTCGCTTGTCTCCACACACACATTACAGTGGGGGGCTGAGTTTTCCCCTCAGCTGCGCTTCTGATGTCAGCAATAACGTGAGCTCCAGGAAGTAGTGACGCTCTCCGGTGGTGCGTTTCTAAGACGGCGGCGTCAAACTGGAGGAAGTACCGCCCCCGTGTGGACACCTGGAGTAAGTACAACATCGATTCCATGCAATTACCACTTGTTCCACAAACTTCCAGTCGTTGAAACAAAGACTACATTATATTAAAATATTTAGGATATTCAAACACATATTATATTATAAATATAAAATATAAAGAAAAAATATAAATATAAGAAAAATCATGAAGGAGTATGGATACAATATTAACATTATTAACATGGTGAATAAATAGAAGTAGAATTGAAGCAGAGACTATCATACATTAAATATTAAAACAGATAATATTGCACTATAAGGTCCATTAAAATAACTAACTAAGGTTCAGACACTTTGAGTGAGGAGTTAAAGAGTTTGATGGCGACAGGCAGGAATGACTTTATGTGGTGCTTTGTGGTGCATTTTAGGGGGATGAGTCTTGCAATATATTATAGTAAGACATCTTCAGGACCTGATTAATGTGCTTTCAAGTGACATCAGTGGATGAATCTAATCCCTCTTGAAAGCTACAGTACATAAGCAGAAATAGATTGAACCAATTCCTTTATTCCTGGAAACCAGTTTTAAATAGTATCGAGGATGTTTCACCATTTGAACTTCAGAAATAGGTCTACATGAATATATCAATTCAGAATTGTAATCAGATTTAATGTCTGGTGGGGGAGCACTTATATTATAACATAGCATATGTTTACTGAGCTGCTTCCCTTGAGTGAGTGTTTGTGTTGTAATTTGTTTCTCCTAATTTTTTTTCTCTCCTTTTGTGTTTGTGTGTAATAGTGATTGCACTTCTGTTTGTTTCCCTTGTGGGCTGGGAGGTGGAGGGATAAGGTATAGGATCATAATCAAATCGGAAAGAATAATGGTGTGTAGGAGGACCTTGATTTGTAAAACGGTACACTTGATTATGCAACATAAAAGAATAAAAATATTGAAGTGGACATCAGTGGCGGACTGTCTGAGGGGCAGGGGCGAAAAGGAGAATTTAAAAAAGGGTACCAGTGCAGTGCATGCATCACGTTTTATTCATTGGAAGGGCTAGAGGGAACTTTATCACATTCAACTATAAACCACACAACCAAATAACAGAATATGTTTTTACATACCTAAACGGCCATGCTCCAGCAGAGTCAGCACATGGACCTCAGCAAAGGTAAGTGTCTCACTGCAATGTGCACAACCTCATTTGGATAATAAGTCTTCTCTGTTAAAGGAGCAAAACTTTAGAGTTGACACTTGACCTTACTGAGCTGAAAACGCAACACTATTTTAATGGCAATAAATATGACATACAGCGCATCTGGTGCTTGTACATAATTGTATGTTGTAGTTTGCATGTAATTGCAATGTCCATGTTTATAAAAAATAACTTGAAGGTTATAAGATTTAGTGGCATCTAGTGGTGAGGTTGCTGTTAGTCTGTGTAGTATACAATGAGGTTCCAGCAGAACCTCCTAACCTAAAGTCCTTATAGACCACTAAAAACATAGTTACATATATTATATTGCATTTCTGTCAGTAGATCCTCCTAAATATCACACACTGAACCTTTAATGGAATGCCCTGTCTTTGTTTTGATATTGGCATTATATGCCAGCTCTATTGGATCTAAATATCTGCATCAGCATCTGCCATTGAAAACCAATATTGGTCGACCACTACACCTGTTCAACAAGCATAAACATGTAGAAAGCATATATAATATAGTAGACATTACAGAGTATGTAGTGAATCTGCTGTGTTTTTGCTGCATTAACCTACTGTTGCTGCTCTAAAAACAATATTTAGTCTTATTAAAATATTCAATTCTAATCCAGTTCTAAACTTTTTTTTTTTTAAAAGCACCTTTACTAATGAAAAATAACTAATAGGAGCATTGACCTGCCTCAAACAGTGGTGGCGTCTGTTACGTTAATCTTGATTATTTGAGGATTCATTCGTTTATTGTTGTTGTTGGACAGGAGAGACAGCAGGAGAGCAGAGAGCAGCAGGAAAACATGTTTTTGGAAGCAGAATAAGTAGCAGCATCGAGTCTGTCATCAAGGAAATAATTAGTAAGGTTTTTACATAGCCTAGCTCTCATTATAATGACTAAAATCAATAAGAATTTGTTTCATCAATAAAAAATCTGTGAGTGGAATTCTGTGGTGGACAGGTTTATTATTTTGCTGTTTTCCCATCACATGACCTAGTAAGAACTGCTGTCATCATAAAATAACATGTCAGAATATTGTGATGTCATAGTATATTAGGATATGTTATTGTATTGGGTGATGTCATACTATATTAAAATATGTCATAGTGATGAAATATAGTAATTTGAATTTTGTTAAAACAGCAGTCACGCGTAAACTAGACATCAAGCTGACTGGACACAGCTGTAATTTTAATTATTGAGGCTCCCCTTAACTACACCGTCAATATTTGATCATTACTGAAAAAAAAAGATCTAATTTGATTTGTTTGTATGTGATCATTTTGCTAAGTAACTCAGGCCACCCTGGGCCGTTTTATTCATTTGCTTAGGGCATGAACAGTGGTCGAGTGGGGTTATAATAATGCTCTTGAGATTAACACAAAAAAAACGGTGGAAATTGTGTTTGACTCACCGTTTCACTCTTTTAAAGTTCCTTTTGTTTTTCATAATGAAAAAAATCAAGCGGGTATTTTCATCCAAATACTTTGAATCTGAATCAAATCTGTCTGCATAAAAAACAACAACAGATAATTGATTTTCTCCTTGACCGTGGGCAAGAAAGCTGTAACATTTGGACACAACTGAGAACCAAGTCACTGTTTTTCTGGCAGTGTGGAGAGCATGTTGTGTTCAATCAGCAGTGTTCAAATCAGGCAACGTGAGCTCCAGACTAATGGGCAGTGACAGTGAAACAGACCATAAAATGCAGCAGTGTCTCATAACTCAGGGAATGATTGAAAACATCTTAACAGTAGATTGTCCTCTTGTCAGGCTGCTGAATCATTGCAGTGTAAGCTAGAGAAGAGACTACTAATAATTTATGATGGGCACAAACATTTAACCCCGGGCAGTTTTTTTTTTTTCTGGCGTATTAGCCCAGACTATGGGAATAACAATGCTTCGCTGACCTTGGCTCCAGCATTGCTCTCTTCAGATTAGTTCCACACAGCTCTGTTTTATTGTAATCAGAAGTGCCCTTGCTCTGTGTAAGACTGCTTGAGTGCAATGAATATCAATTGGACATTTGCATCCCTCTGTGGATTTGCGGCACTTGTAGATGTCTGTACCGCCGAACTGTGCTGTCGACGAACACCACAGGCAGCTGTTATGAACAATAATAGGCGGTGTGTGTGTGTGTGTGTGTGTGTGTGTGTGTTGTGCTTTCTGCAGCATCACTTCACAGAGTGATTCAGAGAGATTTGGGGTCTCTGGAGAAAAGGAGGATGTGTTTGCTTCTTCACGTTGTGTAAATGGGTATTTATGGTAATGGGGAGTATTATTTTGTCATGACATGTGTCAGTTTGTCTGACTGTGTATTTATAACCTGTTATTGACAACAAAGTAACTAAAAACAATTCATAATTTAAACGTCATGCTAACAACACAGCCATTTGTCACATTGATCTGTAGGCTATATGAAAACATTTTTGGAGCACATTGCTGCTTACATTTGCAAATTTACCAGGAAAAGGGTCCTTTTTGCACACATATTTATTCCATTCATGAATAATGTGAATTCAAGCATGCAGGAGTGAATTATGACACAGCAGGTGTTTGTTAAGTAACAATGCTGGAATTGACACATGAATTAATCTCCTGCAGCAGTTCACACACACGTATCTGTTATAGTTAACTCCAACCAAGTCAGGGATGGAGGAGCACCTGTGCTGTCTGGTTGTGAGTCTACAGTCAAAGATTTTGTTCTGCCATAGTTCTCCCTCCTGTTATGTGTATTGAACATGCCTTGGAAGCACTACTAGTGTTTATCCTTGTGGCGGCCATTTTTGATTTTGCTAAAAGGGTTTTCTAGAAAAATCCATTTTCCTTCAGGGTGAACTGTAGCCGCTAGCAGTCAGGCCAAAACCTTAAAATACTGGGGAAGTAATTTCTTTTTACAGATTAAACTTTACAGTAAATAATGTATTTCCTGTGGCAAAGCTGAGATTCCCAGTGGAGAATCCCAAGAGAGGAGCCACTGCTATGGGTCATCCTCCAGAGTCAACTGCCTGTCAGGTGATAACAGCTCAAAAAGCACAAACACAGAGGCAGAAGGTTTTTGCCAACAACTACAGAGCTGCTGTTCGTTAGTTAGAGAAATACAAGACTCATTTGATAAAACCCCACTTGAAAAACACATCTGGTATCAATGATCCAACAGACTTTCCTAGTATCCATCTCCTGTGGTTTCCTGTTCTGAAAATGGTTTCAAGGGTCTGTCGCATGGTGTCCACGTACACTGGGACTGGACTGGGAGACTGGGAGAAGACTAGAAATCAAGACTTTTTACTGTGATGACAAATAGTGATTTGAAACATCGCTTAATGAAAGAGTTTGATTGTTATTAATTTTGAAATATTTATTTTGCAGAGAGACTGGATGCAATTAGGTGAGGTTTTGATAACCTTTATTATCACATGCTACTAAGCTAAGGCTGTTGTACATTAGGCTAAATACATCTTTGTAACATAAATGGTGGTGATGGTGATTAAGTGTGTTGAGCTACATGTGTCATCACAACTCACATTAATATTTAACTGCGTAAATACTTCATTAATATGTAAACATGCAGAGTTTTAGTGCCTGTATCTCAATGAGGATCTTATGAATATCTACTTTAAACCATCTTGATAGAAAACCAGTTACAACTTCTTCTTTATGTGTCCTTTATATTTATTTCCATTCTTACAAAAGGACTATAAATAAGTTGATTTAAGGAGAGCAGGTTAAATAGCAGGTGGTGACTGATATTATTAGGATGCCTAGTTAGAGCTGTGCGCCTCATCAAAGGATCCCGTTCCCTGGAGCTGCAGGATGAGGGGGTTCTTCACCAGAGGAGACTGGATTAATGCAATGGCCCTGAACGCTCTGTCCTCACTATGACACACAATATGCAAACATCTGTAATTAAGCAAGTTTTGCATATGGTAGCAAAATGTCAATATGTTTTTCACCTTCTCAGTTCACGCTTAACATAATTCCCGTGTAGACATTGTGTTAGTGGTCTGTGGTTTATTTACCTGGGAGTGAAGCTGATCTGAAGACACTGGCTATAGCGGTTAACATGGAGCTCCTTGGACCTGAGAAGCCCAAAGTCTGGTGTCACTCTGAACGCATGGGAGTATCCTTCATCAGACTCTACACACACACACACACACACACACACACACAGTGAAACACACTACTAGTATATTAGGTCAATTATAGGTTGACAAGCTTTGCGAACAAAGGAATATGAATTATAATTGACACAATGGGCATCATTATTTGGTGCAACATTATAGACATAATTTTCTGGGCAATACAATTATTACTGCATAACAGAAGGAAACTCTCTCATTATAAAGCTCCAAACTGATTATAATGAGGAGGGAAGAGGCAGACACATTCCTGCTGTTACAGAAAGTAATGATATGAAAATTGATATATATTAACTGGCAGTCCAAAGTAGTGTGTGTGTAAAAACATTAATAATTACAGCTAGTGTAGCCAAGTTAGGTCTAAATCCCAGACCCAACCAAACCCCAGAGCTAATGTAAGAGCACAGGAGTGAATGCCAAACGAATATAGAAGACAGATCAGTAGTTACCTATAACTGCTTTCCAGTATGTGTGGGCTCCATGGCTGTAGAGGTTGACTTCTATTGTCTGCGTCTGACCGATGTAGCAGAACCCAAAGTTGATGCTGTCACTGGACAGACGCATTGTGGCAAGATCCAGATGTGCACAGAGCGGCACTGTCTGCACAGAGCAGAGCAGACGTGAACTTTGTGAATAACATACAAATTATTATACAGTGTTATTTCATTTTCTCAGAGCTGCACTACAGACTCTGACCTGCAGGGTGCTGTTGCTGTAGAGGATCAGGAGGTTCTGCTGGAACCTCAGCGTCCTCTGCCCACATGCACTGTGGGTCAGTGTCACCTCAGGAGGGACGTCCTCATCTGCCTGGTCTGCATGGTCCAGAAGGGACAGGGAGCAGTGGAAGGCCACCTTCACCTGGTATTCACAGGAAAGAGTTCAACTTACGTGTCGAGAACAACAAGATAACACACCCTTAGATAAAAATCTTTCTGCTACCATATCTACAGTATATATTATCCACAACATGGCCGCCTCTCCTTGTCTCACCTGCATGCTGTGTTGTGGCTTCAGCACCAGAGACTGACTGTCACCAGTAGGCAGGTTGCTGGAGGCACTGGTCCGGGCTCGAGGCTGCGGCTTGAGCACTAAAAATGGAGGCTGACACCCTAGTCTGAAGTGTAGGAGCATTTCTGAGTTGTTTTTCAGCTGAAGAGTCTGTGTGATGTCAAATTCGCGCACTGCCAGCTACGGCGCAAAACAACCAGAAAAACGACTAGTGAGCATGACTGGCCAGAAATACAGCACACCTCGGGATCAATACCTCGGCCGTGCACTTCAGTATGTCAGAGCACTGTTCATTAGTGTTATAGATTTCCCAGACCTACCTCCTTCTCTGATTCTTCCCTCATTAAATCACCGGCTGAGGCACGAAACTCTAGCACCCCTTCATCCTCCTCCATCTGCACCAACAGCCTGCAGCAACAGGGAGCCAAGAGGAAGACATACAACTTAATCAGACCAACTCAAAGCTCCTTCTGCTTAACCTCAGCTAATTTTAATTTAGGAAACATAAATTCAACTGGATGTATTGAGGGCTTTGGGGACATAAATAGTGTGATTGTAATGGCTTACACTGCAGGCCTTACGACTGCTAGTAGATCCACTCTGACAGGCTCCAAATCTAAACCCTGAGCTCTTCCAACTTTACCTGGGATACAGGCAGCCGTCTGTAAACAGAGGGTGCATCAGAGTCCTCTACTGTTTGCCTTTTTTTCCCAGGATTTAAAACTGAAAAAGTGTTTTGAGTGTTGAACATGCTACCTCGGAGTCCAGACTCATGAAGCCCAGAGCCAAGCCCACACATCTGGACTCGCAAACTGACCCGGAAAGAGTGAGGGGAGTAAAAGATACATGGTTTGTACCGCTACTGTTAGCTGGTATCACCTTGAGATAAATGACAGAAAGAAAATGCGAAATTATTCATATGGCTAAAAGCTACAAAGCGTCTAAGTGGTAAAATGCATGCATGTGGATAAAATCCAATCAACATACTATTTGCTGAGGTGTGATGCAGTATGGGTAATCTGAGAGGTTGCCCACATGAGGTCTGATGTGGACAGAGCAGAGTTTTGTCTTTGCAGGAGAGGGATAAAGACAGGTGTCTTCTTCTTCACAGTCAGATATATATTCCTCTCCTTCCCCATCCTGAAATCAATGAGATTATGTCACTTTGAGCCGATGAAAGAAGAAAATGTGAATTTTACGTCGCTGCACTTACTGGCATCGTAGCCACAGGAATTTCCCAGAGGCAACGTCATACAAATCGTTAAAGTTTATGTTTGTTTATCTGTGCTGTGATGTTAAATGTACTCACAGTCACGCTTTGGAGGGAGGCGCTCGTTCCCTCAGAGCTCGGGCTCTGATTTCTTTCCCAGGCTGTTTGAACGTTCCCATCAGAAATCCTTAATGCTCCACTCAACACCTTATTGCCATCGGCATCTTT
>NC_060150.1:36714819-36745135 GCF_021292245.1 Micropterus dolomieu | reverse complement strand
AGACACATTCCTGCTGTTACAGAAAGTAATGATATGAAAATTGATATATATTAACTGGCAGTCCAAAGTAGTGTGTGTGTAAAAACATTAATAATTACAGCTAGTGTAGCCAAGTTAGGTCTAAATCCCAGACCCAACCAAACCCCAGAGCTAATGTAAGAGCACAGGAGTGAATGCCAAACGAATATAGAAGACAGATCAGTAGTTACCTATAACTGCTTTCCAGTATGTGTGGGCTCCATGGCTGTAGAGGTTGACTTCTATTGTCTGCGTCTGACCGATGTAGCAGAACCCAAAGTTGATGCTGTCACTGGACAGACGCATTGTGGCAAGATCCAGATGTGCACAGAGCGGCACTGTCTGCACAGAGCAGAGCAGACGTGAACTTTGTGAATAACATACAAATTATTATACAGTGTTATTTCATTTTCTCAGAGCTGCACTACAGACTCTGACCTGCAGGGTGCTGTTGCTGTAGAGGATCAGGAGGTTCTGCTGGAACCTCAGCGTCCTCTGCCCACATGCACTGTGGGTCAGTGTCACCTCAGGAGGGACGTCCTCATCTGCCTGGTCTGCATGGTCCAGAAGGGACAGGGAGCAGTGGAAGGCCACCTTCACCTGGTATTCACAGGAAAGAGTTCAACTTACGTGTCGAGAACAACAAGATAACACACCCTTAGATAAAAATCTTTCTGCTACCATATCTACAGTATATATTATCCACAACATGGCCGCCTCTCCTTGTCTCACCTGCATGCTGTGTTGTGGCTTCAGCACCAGAGACTGACTGTCACCAGTAGGCAGGTTGCTGGAGGCACTGGTCCGGGCTCGAGGCTGCGGCTTGAGCACTAAAAATGGAGGCTGACACCCTAGTCTGAAGTGTAGGAGCATTTCTGAGTTGTTTTTCAGCTGAAGAGTCTGTGTGATGTCAAATTCGCGCACTGCCAGCTACGGCGCAAAACAACCAGAAAAACGACTAGTGAGCATGACTGGCCAGAAATACAGCACACCTCGGGATCAATACCTCGGCCGTGCACTTCAGTATGTCAGAGCACTGTTCATTAGTGTTATAGATTTCCCAGACCTACCTCCTTCTCTGATTCTTCCCTCATTAAATCACCGGCTGAGGCACGAAACTCTAGCACCCCTTCATCCTCCTCCATCTGCACCAACAGCCTGCAGCAACAGGGAGCCAAGAGGAAGACATACAACTTAATCAGACCAACTCAAAGCTCCTTCTGCTTAACCTCAGCTAATTTTAATTTAGGAAACATAAATTCAACTGGATGTATTGAGGGCTTTGGGGACATAAATAGTGTGATTGTAATGGCTTACACTGCAGGCCTTACGACTGCTAGTAGATCCACTCTGACAGGCTCCAAATCTAAACCCTGAGCTCTTCCAACTTTACCTGGGATACAGGCAGCCGTCTGTAAACAGAGGGTGCATCAGAGTCCTCTACTGTTTGCCTTTTTTTCCCAGGATTTAAAACTGAAAAAGTGTTTTGAGTGTTGAACATGCTACCTCGGAGTCCAGACTCATGAAGCCCAGAGCCAAGCCCACACATCTGGACTCGCAAACTGACCCGGAAAGAGTGAGGGGAGTAAAAGATACATGGTTTGTACCGCTACTGTTAGCTGGTATCACCTTGAGATAAATGACAGAAAGAAAATGCGAAATTATTCATATGGCTAAAAGCTACAAAGCGTCTAAGTGGTAAAATGCATGCATGTGGATAAAATCCAATCAACATACTATTTGCTGAGGTGTGATGCAGTATGGGTAATCTGAGAGGTTGCCCACATGAGGTCTGATGTGGACAGAGCAGAGTTTTGTCTTTGCAGGAGAGGGATAAAGACAGGTGTCTTCTTCTTCACAGTCAGATATATATTCCTCTCCTTCCCCATCCTGAAATCAATGAGATTATGTCACTTTGAGCCGATGAAAGAAGAAAATGTGAATTTTACGTCGCTGCACTTACTGGCATCGTAGCCACAGGAATTTCCCAGAGGCAACGTCATACAAATCGTTAAAGTTTATGTTTGTTTATCTGTGCTGTGATGTTAAATGTACTCACAGTCACGCTTTGGAGGGAGGCGCTCGTTCCCTCAGAGCTCGGGCTCTGATTTCTTTCCCAGGCTGTTTGAACGTTCCCATCAGAAATCCTTAATGCTCCACTCAACACCTTATTGCCATCGGCATCTTTAACCGGGAAGGCGTCTCCATACGCCACCACAACATCCACCAGTTTATGGTCATTCGGATCTACGTTGTATGTTTCCCAGTCAATGCGAATATCTGGCAGCATATAAAGATTTAGATAAGATAAATCTTATAACCCCCGGAGGGGAAAGTAGTGTGATTGCCCACACACAGTCACCAATAAGACAGAAGTCAGAGAGGCCACAGCAGACTACATATGAAATTTAAATGCATTAGTTGGTCCTTTTCCTATTATGGAACCCCCCCCAGGACAGGGTGTTATTTATGATTATGCTTACCAAACATGGTGGGGTTGTTGATGCGAAGAAGACGAGACACCGTGTCGCCTCCAGATACATGAGTGCCGAACCTTGTGATGCAAACAGGAATGTCAAACCAAAAGATATAATGGCATCATCACTAATGACGGTGGATTTAATTGGAGAAATAGACAGAGGAACAGACTGTATGATTGGTCCCTGGCCATCTGGACGAGGGCCCGTCATTTGGAAGTAGAGCGGGCAGCCTTTCACTGTCATCTGCATGGGAATGAGTGCAGGCTCAAGGTCTCCCACCTGCAGCAGGAAAATTTGATTTAATGTATTATTATCAGTCTACAACAACATGAAGAGGATCCGTGTATAAAAGACGATGCTCATTATCTTAATCTTGCAATAGAAAGATATCTACACCCCATTGTATAACGACGTACTTTACATACGAGGTGATCTCTGTATTCCCCCCACATGTCAGTGTAGGCAGTGACATCCACGGTCTGGGTCTCAAAAGGTCCCAGCGTCCCAGTGTCTGGTAGTGCAAAGAAAGCTGCACCTTTTCCATGAGCCAGCAGGCTGCTCACAAACTCTGCCAGCAGATACAGAAATACAGAATCTGTAGCGCATGTACTCAATCTGCTTACATTTATTATTTCAATTAGAAAAAGAGTGTACGCTAATGAAAAAATTAAAGCATACCCTCATGTGCTTTTTCCTCTATCTTCTGAGCTTGAAGAGAGTGAAGCGGCCTCTTGTCATATCTGAATCTGTGATTAAAATGTGGCCCGTGGCACATCAGCAGTTCAGTAAAGCAGTTCTTTGATCCATTATTCAGGTGTGTGAGCGAGCTCCCTTACCTTTTCTCTGACTGGTTATTTGGCTTTGAGGCACGGCCGGTGAAATACTCCGCCTCTATGGTGAAAGAGGCGGGGACGGCAGTCTGGTTGGATATCAATAACTGCTTAGTAACGGCTCTCTTCAAAATGACATCGTCTCCAAAGTCAAGTAACAGGGGTGAGGAGTTCTCATCATCTGGGGCAGAGCTAAAAGCAAAGAGCAGTGGTTAAGTGTCAATCTGCGAGGTTGAACACTTATGCTTTGGAGTTAGTGCAGCTACTAGCTGGTTAGATACTAGAGTATACGCCAAGGTTACTACCGGA
The DNA here is from genome assembly GCF_021292245.1 of Micropterus dolomieu. Lineage (NCBI taxonomy): Eukaryota > Metazoa > Chordata > Actinopteri > Centrarchiformes > Centrarchidae > Micropterus > Micropterus dolomieu. The sequence continues at coordinate 36,741,498 of NC_060150.1, read as the reverse complement.
CACTAGGCAGCGAGTAGGACACGCTGAGTTTCTTAGTTTTGGAAGCCACGATGCTAAGAACAAGAGGAGAGTTCATCTCCTGGACCTCACAGAGAGCGGCCACCTCAGTCAGCTCCAGCTGGATGAAAAGACAAACAATTTAAAAACACAATAATCATTAAAAAATATATTTTTGGTGCGTCTTTTAGTTGCAGACATCACAGTATAGTACAAGTGGTACAACTGTGTTGAATGACAAATCCTGTGACCTTCTGTTGTGTTAATAACTGGTACTCACATCTGTGTGAGAGGTAAATTTAACTGTGATCTCCAAACTGGCATGAGGCCCCAGAGTACCAGATGAGGGGTCAAAACTGGCTGCACACAGTTCAGCCTGTTTACCCTGGAGCTGCTCCTAGTGGGGGAAATGTAAAACTCGATTCACCAAGCATTAACTGTCTTTAAAGACATCCTAATTTAATAAAAATCATTCTGTAATTTGAAAATATGTACCCAAACAACCTTATGTATCACACAGATGATGCACTGCAAACATGCAACATTCATCTTTCTTACAGTAAAATAAGAGGTGATAAGTAGTAGTGATGCAAGCGTACCATCCAGCTGAAGCGTGAAGGCAGCAGAGTCTGGTTGAAAAGAGTGACGGTTGCTTTGGCAGGGACTCCGATGTAGAGCTCAGAAAGAAGCAGCTCGCAGTTGAGCAGACACACCTGGGGAGACTGCACATCTGCTCGCACCGACAGGAGACTGCAACAAACACACAGGTTACTTGTTATCGACAGGACAATGTCACTGAGAAACAACATTACTGTTATCAAGGCTGGTCCCTTTGGACCACTTAACAGCCCGTAAGCTCCAGCTGCTTTAAATACGATGCTTATTTTCCCCTTAAATAAGGTAAATCTGAAAGCGAGGAACAGTGCAGTTTTGTGCATCCATACCATCCTGTTCCATTCTCCACTGTCAGCTCCAGCTGTGATTCATATCGCTGGCAGAAATGTGGCCTAAATAGCACATCCACACTGCAAGAGGCCAAGGGGGGCAGCACACCTCTGTGTGGCTCCACAAAGATCTATGCAACAGAGATTCATATAGATAGTAGTAAAAAAAAAAAAAAAGATAAAATCCACCTTGCAATAAGCGTGAACCATACCTTTGTGTTACTACAGTCCCCTGCACAGTACCTGTGTGCCTTGGTGGTCCTGCCTCTCCTCCAGCACCCAGGAAGCCTCCAGCTGGGTGACGTTAGTGAGGAGCAGCGTGGTCTGTATCTGCTCCCCAAGCTTCATGAGCCCAAAGTCCACACTGGGGACACTGAGGGTCACTATGGGACCCTATACAAAATCAAACAATGAGCATAAAGTGGTCATAAACTATACTCAAAGAATCTCATAGCAACAAACTATTAATGTGGGATAGTAAAGTACTTTGTTAGTTGTTTTTTGATGGTGCTAAGATTTGTTTTTACCTTAAAAGAGACTTCCACGGCCAAAGTGACAGGCTCGTGGCGGTGCTCTATGTGGCAAACCAGACTGGTCACAACCCTCTCCGGCTTCCCTCCAGTCACAATCAGGTCGAAATCAAAACACTCGTTCTCCTCTAGACCCAAACAAAAGAAGGACAAGTCAATCGATAATAAACCGATAAATCAACTGTATCAAATGCTGTTTACAATTTATAATTTTTATAATAATTACGATTACGACGAATTACTATTTATTCCACATTGCCCTGTGTGACACACCTATCCTCCCAGTAGAGGGCTCTACTTCTATGATATGGATGCTGCTCTTCCTCTCCCATTGAAAAAAGATGCAGGTTTTGCTGTGGTTCCACATCTGATACACCCAAGACATACAAGCACCATGAACAACTGTAATTGCGGCACACAATGATTTGACAGAAAAATAATATCTGTCAATTCTGGCTAAAATGAGGACAAAGTGTTAACTTAAATAACCTTGAATTGCCTGCGGGTGGTTGTGCACATAAAAATCTCTCCAGGGATTACAACAGCATAGGGCTCTAGAAGGACCTGGTACGGCTCTGTTGACCCCTTGACCTCGATCTCCATGACGATGACATCGCTCACCTTGGAGCGAGGGCGCACAGGCTGAAGGACACTAGATTTCCACACACGAAGACACAATCCAATACTGGGTTAGACGGGGGAGCCTCTGTTTAGTCTGTACGATGTCAGAGTTCTTTGTATGTGATGTTGATTTCACATGATTATTTACAGTTTAACTTTACCCATTGTCACTGGGCTCTGGTGGCAGCTGGGGCACATCCCTCAGGACTAAGTGACAGACACTGTGGTAATCCTTCAACTTCAGAAAACACGAATTGTTAATAGGACACGAAATAAATATCAGTAGGACATGTTTCTTTCTGGCTCAGACCGTACTATGAAATCTAGCTTTCAAACAGTCTTGTGTACCTCTTTTGGACAGAAGGTGAACAGAAACTCTTCTTCCTGGCAGGGGGCCAGAACCCCTGTTACAGGGCTGACGTTGAAAATATCATCTGTGGCCAGGTGGAACTGGATATGGGAGGGCTCTGGGGTTTCACCTGGAAGCAGGGGGTGCAGGTTGGGCTTCATGATCTGCCAGTGGAAAGGCAACTCCAGGTGGCTTCAGCCCCAGAGAGAGAGAGAATGAAAGAAGATAAAGAATATGTAATGTGATATTTAATGATACCTGAAGCGAAACTCTTTTTCTACATGTGCTATTGTGAAATGAGCAGCGCTGGGTCAGCGAGAGAACAGCTGCCCTGGGTCTTGTACTTAATCAGTATTTAGTTTCTTACTCAAGGACACTTATACTATGTGAACACTACCCACTGCCACTGAATCCCAGTGCTCCAGTTTAAAAGTGGTCTCCCTACTCATTATGCTATCTTGTTGGCCAAAAAAGAGCCCGGGTGACGTTTATACCCGTGGAGAGGCATTACATTCAATACATTTTAAAAACATGATATGTTCCTGCCAATTCATTCTTTGCAGTGATGACGTGTGAGGGTGTGAGGCTTACACATTGTTTCTAATGATGAGTTTTTTATGTTGCACAGAGTGAGGGTTACACGGGCTGAAACGGACAACGTGCTCTGCCGTGAGGTCATGCACCTCTCCTACTACAGGAGGCTCCTTCCTCCCAGATACAGACACAAGCTCAAGCGCGATCAGCTGGCCCTCCCCTGGGAAACACACACATTATAGAGACAGGGGTGGGTCCCCATCCAAATAAGTACATTTTACCTTACGTCGGAGAAATTTCAAAGTATACTTTTTTGATTTAAGAGTTAAGCTCTTAGGAAGTTTTCTGATCACTGAAAAGATTCACCTTCAATGGAAATGTCTTTCACCTGGCAGTTGTCACACACAACAGTGAAAACCTGACAGCTCTTCTCAGCAGTGGTGGGAAAGAAAACCACCTGCACACACACACGCACATATTTGAAAGACACAAAGATTGAATACTGAATTTCCACACACACAGTCAGCCGTGTGAAAGCAGTGATTAAAAAACTATACTGAGAAGACTTTAAACAATAACCCAGGTTCCCAAGTATATAAAATTGTAGTGAGTAGTGCTAATAACAACTGTGGTTATATGTATATATCAAGCACTGCATCTACATATTTGTGTTCCAACTTAATTAAAATGTAGCTCTATAACAGACTCACCTCCACTACAATGGCCTCCCCTGGATGCAACACAAAAAGAGACGGGCTGACAGCAAAGGGTGGCTGCTCAGAGAAGTAAGTTCTAGCAACAGACTGTATAAAAAAAAGAAAAAGCGAGTACCTGTCAAAACACAGGAAGGGAACTTTTTTTACAATAAAAAAAGACAAAATATCTTATCTACTGATAATTTAACAATCACCATGTGTCCAGAGAGTTACATTTACTCCGTTACATGTACTCAAGTAACTTTTTTGAGTAAATTGTACTTGTCAGAGTAGTTTTAATGCATCATACTTTTACTCTTACAAACTCTTTCAAATGGCGATAGCGGCTAATATTAAAGCTACAGATAAAGGGCGCCGATACCAACGTTTTGTCAGGCAGGTTATTTAATTAGGAGATGATGACTGGTCATTTCATTACAAATACACACGTATGTTCACTTTACCTTTACCTGAGGAAGACATCTGAAATAACTCTAGTCACATCCACATCAAATAAAAGACTTGGGGAAAATGTCACATTTTTTTTTCTTTTCTTAAGTTACTCATTAAGTTACTCGCTACTCAAGTATATTTTTTAGTAAATACTTTTGTACTCTTACTTAAGTAGTTATTTTGAGGACCACTTTTACTTCTACTTGAATACTTGGACCTACCATGTGTCTTAGATAATGTGTCGGATAGATTTTTACCCTGAGGTTGGAAGCTGGCCACTGGTTCTTGGGGATGATGCAGAAGGTCCCCGCGCTGAGACCAACATTTTGACACAGGAACTCAACAAACTTTACTCCTCCAATCAGACAACAACCACAGTCCAGAACTCTTGGCACTACACAATAATAAGGGGCAAACATATCAGTAACACATGATCAAATAAAGTACACAGATGAGCATAACAACAACACAAGGTCGGTAGATTGTAATAAGACTCACAGGTGAGTACTGGAGGGGGTCGCCTGGCCGCGATGGGCACCACAAGCAGGTGTTCGGCCTGGGTCTCCACCACTATGAAGTCCTCATAGTCCCCCAGGGAGTCAGGAGCGAAGCGCACTGTGTACTTACAACTCATCCCTGGGGCAACAACACCCCCCTCGCCGGGGAATCGCCCTGCCAAAACATACCTTAATGTCAATCCCTTCTGACATTGTACCAAAGAATGATCTACACTCACTTGTCTGCATTTTATCTTCTTGTACTTTAATGTTTGATACAGTAGGTGGTGCTAGTGTTCACAGTAAACAACAACACGAGAACGCCCAAAATCTCCACTAACTTCATTCCAGAGATGTATGACTTTATAAAAACTCCCTGACCTTTTTAGAATCACTTGAGCTGGTATACGGAAGCTGTATAAACCAACAAAGGGAAGAGCTCACCGAGGCCAATAGAGAAGTAAGGAGTGGTAGGAGGGATGACTCGGACATGTCGGCTTGCGGAAGTCAAGTTTTTCAGCTCCAGTGTAGTCTAAAACAAGACGGGGCAGGTTAATACACATCATCTCATTGGCAAACATTAGTAGTCTTGGATGTGTCCTTGTCCTGAAGTTATAACTGTTCAGCATAAGAAAGTCACTGAAATCTCACACACCTCATAAACATGTCCCACGCTGTAGTCAGAGAAAACCACCACTGAAGGTTTTGCTAGGAACACTGGGAAAGGATCATCAGTGGCGCTTTTAGGTGAAAAAAAAAGCACAAACAACCTGAGTTTTATGTATCAATAAAGACAGTTTCACAGGAAGTGGTGAGCTGGCTAACACGCTAGAATTACCAGCCAGCATTACGTTGTACATGAAAACCACAAAGCAAATGTTGTGTGCTTTAACTGCACTGATGTGAGTGAAGCAGGAAGGGGTTCTTGGTAAAATAAACTTGAATTCAAAACACTGTAGCTAACTGTCCTAACCACTGAACCTTCCTGTTGACCCAATAATGCTCACTGTCATTCACAGTATCTGTACGCAAAGCATAAATAGAATCATGCACATATACACAAACATGAACCTGACATCTCACACCTTTACACATACAGTAAAAATATAAAGGTTAAAAAAAACCTTAGGAATGCATTTGTACAGAGTTAGTACCATCTTATTTTATATATTGCACAAAAAAGGGCTGCCACACAACCTCACACATGTATTAGATTGCTTACAAAACTGCAGCCAAAGAGTATACTGTATGCTCAACGCGAGTTAGCCTATCTGTGTTTGTGTCAAAATTCGAAAAAGTTGCATATATTACGTGACCCAGGCCTGATTTGATTAAGAATGTGTCAGTCAGATGGCAGAAACTTTTTGTCCTGAGATTTATTAGCATTTAGGAGGGGGAAATGATGTTATACTTTATATTTTATATTTAGTTGGTATAATTCGTAAAGCCTTTATACACTAAATTAGAATACTAATAATACAATAAATAAACTCCTCCCTTGCAGGTGTACTACACAGTAAATTACATAATGCCAGGAGTATCAAATTGCAAATCGCTCCTTTGGAACAAACGGTGCAATTCTTTACCTCTACTGTGGGAAATGGTTCTCGTGTTTGCATTTAATATTGCAGAGGGATTGTCTTACATAAGCCTATTGTGTTCGGTCAACTATGTCAATGTCCTGCCTTTTTATATTTGCTGCCCTATGACTCAGCACACGCAAGGTACCTCTGCTCCTCCATCCCTTTCCTCACATGCTCCGTCTTCCCCACTTTGGGCCGGATGAGGGATGTGCCACCCTGCTGCGCATTCGGAGGAAGGAAGCGAGGATTGCGGAGGAAGTTGTGTCGATCTTTCAGCTTCTGAAGTTTTTCCCATCCCTCTGCCCGATCCTTTGCGCTTGGCTCATCCTTCCACTTTGGTCTGGGTTTGGTCTGGGTCGGCCTCTGAAGCATATTTTAATTATGTTTTGAATTGAACGTTTACAGTATACTGATGTAATCAAGTATCCCTCCTTCCCAGAAGAACTCTTCCAAGATCAGAACCATCATTTACATCAGCTTCTAAAACTCAGAGGAACTTTTAACAATGTTCTTTTTGTGTCCTGCTTTGTCTGTTGTCTCCTTTTATTTGTTTATTTTTTTCAATTAGTCTTTTGTTTCACTTGATTATCTAGTCGTTTAATTGTAGGCAATTAGGTAAAAACACAGTATAAATACACTCCTTATTAGTGCATAGAGTATCACTCTTGTTAGCTCTGTCTAATCGAAAGGGTGTAGGCTTCTGACTCCTCACCTCCCTGGGAGTTTTCTTGCTCTTTGGGGTATCAGAGCTGGAGTCAAAGGTCTGGCTGAGATCTGACTGGTTCATTTCTGCTACACTCTCTTCTGCTCTGGGAATCAGAGTATACCCATCATCCTGCGGCTCCCTGGACACGTGCATGGTGTGGGCGATGGTCGGTCTTGCAGGATCCAATTTTACTAACAGGAAAGGGATATGTGAAAAACTGAGCCAAAACACACAGGTTATTAAATCATTTAAGATGAGCCCTAAAGAGGGTCATGTACTTGCTGTTGGTGTTTCCACTTGTAGTTTTGGTGTAGTTAAGTAGTCCTCGGGGGAAATCAGGTTGTTCAATTTGAGAAGATCTTTGTCTACACACCAGGAAAAGGCTGATTGGACTGAAAATAGACATAAGAAATAACAAATCAAATAGAGAACATTATTACACCCCTGGTATATTAAGATTAAAGACAGTGTACAGTTACAGCTCATCATAATAAATGACATTAAGCAATCATGCTGCGTACTTCAGTAAAATAATACAGCACTTTAAAGCAGTATAACATGTCATGTTCATTCATGACAATGTTTCCATCCCACCTGTAAGGAGGCCCTGATGATCATAAACATCTCCCATCCTCTCTTTCATTCTCTCATAGGCCTGGCTTTCTGTGGCTGCAGCCCGAGCTCTGGCCTGAATTATATGGCTCTCCAGCATGTCAGCCTCTTTCATACACCGGCTGTATTCAGAATGAGCCTTTGTGATTGAAAACAAAAATTACTTAATAATAATACAGATTTATTTTTTCTGTTGGAATTGAATTGTGAAGCATGCAGCACTGTTTTGTTAACAGTGTTGTAGAATTACCTGTTGAAGCTCTTCAACATATCTGTCATGGTAGCTGCTCCGTCCACTCTTCGTCTTGATAAGGTTGGACAAAGTGTCTTTCCCAAGGATGTCTTTTGTGTAAAGGGCCTTGAAAGTGCTTGCTAACACATGAGAAATGTCCTAATGTTCGAGAAAAGAAAGGTTTTACAATGTGAAGTCATTTTGCTTGATGTTTAGTGGCTATTCTTAGCAGCTATAATACCCAACACGTGTTCATTACCTGAGACTTTCCTGATGCGGGCCTGTGACTGTCCACAGACGGATCAAACCGCCTCGTCTCTGGCTCTTCCTGCATGGTACACAAGCACTGAGCCACTCATGTAGCTCACTAGCTTACAAACTTCAACTTTATTTGCACGTAACGTCAACATTAAAATAGAAATAGACACGAGGCGATTTTAACCGTTGATCTTCCAAATATGCACAAAAAATCTAGCTAAAGCTGCGGATAAAAATTCATTTTGTTGAAGTCCATCACTGCTCGCTGCTCTTCCGCCATGTTGTATACATGTGGTTGCCATAGAGACAGACGTCACAGAAAACCCCCTACAATTTCTCTTTTTAATTTAATTTTGTTCCCCAGAACAAACAAACACCGTATCATTACACAGCTTTCTTTGTAGTAGGCATATTGTTGGCATTTTCATTCATCAATGCCCAGCTATGACCAACACACACTGAATGCACTAAGTTATCGCGGTGAAGTTAGTTTTAAGTTATATATTCGACCCGGTGACGGCTTCTTACTCAGTTCACCCAGTGTTGGCACTCCGGTAGATCGCTTTTAACCACCGGTGGTCAGCTTAGGGACTAACAATAAATTACAATTTATTAAACAGTGTTACGGGAAAATCATCATTTATTTCAATCGCTTCCATGCGATCCAACGACATCAAACCAATGCCGAACTGTAGAGCTATGTGCAAATGAGACACACCTCTTCATATTATGTTTGAGTGCATATCCAAATTTATATTAATATTTATTAATAATTTATGGAAAATAATGTTTTTTTTCCCCAATAGCTTTCATGTCATGTGACCCACGGACTCCAAACCAATGACACCTCTTAATAATAGATTTGAGTACTTGTTTTATTTTAATATTTATTAATATTATATGTTTTACTCTTGTACAACTAGTGTCTGCGAAAATCACCTCACACACATTCATAATCTCCTGCTGGTTATACTACAACATTTAGTTAAGGGGAAAAAAAGGTATAATTTTGGGGAATTTTAATATTCAATAACTTCGCTGTTGTAAGCTGTAGGGGAGAACGGGGTACAACCTAACATATTTTGGTTTAGTCTAAATAATTAAAGATCAAAGGGAAAAGTCTGGACTACAAACGAGCTGTTTTCAGGCAGTGTTTTCTGTGGGAGATGGGAACTCCCTTTGCGGTGGACTTTGGGCTTTTTCACTTTGCAAACATATTACATATATAATTCAAAAAAGGAGAGCGGAAAAGCCTAAAAGCATAATACCACCTCTTTAAGATGTTACTACTTGTTTTTAAAGCCCTAAATGGCCAGGCTCCAGCAGGGAGTGGCGTGGCAGCAGGTGGACTGGCGAGGAGCGGGGGGATGAGGATGCCCGAGAGGAGAGGGCCGGTGGACGAGCCCAGCCGACTGAACGGAGGACGCGGGTGAGTGAACCTGGGAGGGAAAGCAGAAAGACAGGGTTAGACGCAGGAAATAACCAAGGGCTAGAATACTGAGATCTCTTCAGGAGTTAACCGGAGAGAGGTTGGCACCAGGTTGGGAACAACAACGATCAAGCGAAGATGGTGTGGAGAACCGGGGTTGATATACAGGCAGGGATGAGGTTGAGAGTGGGAGAAAGAAAATGAATTTTGAAAAGTGCTATACAAATAAAAGTTATTATTATTATTATAAATCATGGTCTATCAGGGATTAATAATGGCTATATGGATTATATCCACACATCAAAATATATATATAAATATTGACAGGAGACTGCGTGTGAAACACTGTCAACTTCACTGCAAGACAAATATTTGGGCAAAATCTACCTTTATGTGTTCACAATGTTGTTCTTGAAACCTTAATGCCAATAAAACCCTTTCAAAATTAATTGAAAATAGTTTTTATTTCAGTGTGTGAGTTTTAGTGGCATCTAGTGGTAAGGGTTGCAAATTGCAATCAGCGGCTCACGGTGCATTCACTTGCTCCTGGGATGGTCCCAATTCCCGAGTTATGAAATTGTTCTTCCGGCTTCAGTGTGTGTTCATGTGCTCTTAAAGGTTCAGTGTGTAATATTTAGGATCTACTGACAGAAATGCAATATATTATCCATAACTATGTTTTCAGTGGTGTGTAAAGACCTTACATTATGTTTTTATTACCTTAGAATGAGTATCTAATATCTACATAACCGCAGGCTGCCCCTTCCATGGACGTCGCCACATTGCATCGTCATGTTTCTACAGTAGCTCAAAACGGATAAAATAAAAGCACTACAGAGCGTATTTCATCACTACGTTCTTCTTGTTCTACTTCTGGTAGAATTCAGGCAGTGCAGACACTCATCACGATGTTGAATGCGTATGTTAGAAGAAGAAGAAGAAGAAGAAGAAGAAGAAGTAATAATATACTCCAGGGGTCGGCAAATAAGTTTTGCATCGGAGCAATACTTTCAACCATTAGATGATGGGTGAGAATATAAGATATAATATTGAAATGTATCAACATGTTGTTTGGTTAACTCAGTATGTAAGTTGCAGGACATTCTATACTCAGATAACGGCATGTGCTGCACTGTTTTTGTTTCAGTGTTTGATCCGCATCCATCAAACTATGAACGCTTTTTCATACACCCCAGTATCTCCAGGCAGAGGACATTCAGGGGAATCACGTATTCTGACGGCCCTTTCAGAGGTGTGTCAAGCAGGCTACAGACTCTTTTAAAGTCGTTCATAATTTTTCAAAGTAAAAGTTCAGTTCAAATAATAAGAAATATTGTCTAATTTTGGGGAAAATCATAATAAATTACATAAATAAATAAATCATACTTCTCCTTTCAACCTCTCTGGGTAGCGACTGTATATTACATGTGCCCCAGGAACAGTGTTTGACCATATCTTGGAAAAATACGGGAAAAGAAAGCTAGAAAACAACTCCTTTTTCATTAGAGTCAATGGAGCACAGCCATGAAAGTGTCGGACCTCAGTTAGAGCGAAACCTATACTGCACTATGATTGGCCAGCTGCGTGTTTGGGGTGTGTTGCAGTAAACAAGGGTCAGTTGCAGTAAACAAGTTTCTTGTGCTTTTTATTTTGTAGGCAAAACCACTAATGAGGAAGTGATTGCGTGAGTAACTGTTGCTGTCATGACTGAGATCTATATCAGCACCGCTATCAAAGTATTTATTTATTTATATTTTATGCTGCTATCAAAGTACCATAATCTGGCCGCAGGCCAGATATTATTGTTGGTGGACAGTTTTGGCCAGGATCCATAATCACAGAGACAATGAATGTGTTTCCCTTGTTTGTATAAACTTTATTTAATGTGTGGTTTATAATGGACTGTGGTGCAGAAGCAGAGACAGTGTTTTATATACATTTTCCATGTTATCTGTCAGTGGCCAAGTCACAATAACATATGGTTTTACTGAATAATAATAAGTAAATATAATTTCTTAATATGTCTACCTAAAGAAACCTAATTTCTCAGAAGAGACATGTTTTGTGCTGTGTCAGCCACCGTAGCTGTCCTATGCTCTTTGAAAGGGTAGGGGATCAGTGGTAGACTGGACATATGGTTGCAATTCACAACCCTCACCACTAGATGCCACTAAAACTTACACACTGAACCTTTCAGTCAGAAAGTGGAATCAACGTGGAAGCTACTACAAAGATGTTTTGGATTAGCATTATCAGAGCATATTGACAACAGCTCACTCTACATAGATAACAAACTAAGCGTTATAACCAAATTACAAATTACAAGTTTGCAAAAATATGTATATGCATAATACACGTGGGCCTCTATTTGTTCAAATTTCTCTTCTTTTCTTGTTTCTAATATACCAGACAACAATTACTACCACTACTACTAATGTTACTTGTTCTTTAATCTTTGTATGTATTCAACGTAGTGACAAAACACGCTCTATAGAGCAGGTTGTCCATTTGGGCTACTGTAGAAACATGGCGACGCAACATGGCGACATCCATGTAAGAGGACCTGTGGTGTATATAGATAAAAAAATGGCTCATTCTAAGGTTATCAAAACATATCGGTTCATTATGTAAGATCGTTATACACCACCAACAACATAGTTATGGATATTATATTGTATTTCTGACAATAGATCCTCCAAAACATTACACAATGAACCTTTAAGCCTAGTTAACACTTGCTATTAGTTGGTCAGATAGATCAAAACTGTACGCACTTCTTACAACATCTGAATTATTCTTAGTCTGCTTCATATGACACATCACTCAATTTTCTGTTATACAAGTATTCCCCTTCTCTCCTCCTTATGTCCCCCACCTCACCACTTGTTGCAACCTTTTTAACAGCCTCGGCATAAGACACCCCTTTGTTAGTCTCCCTATATTGCTTCACCCTCATAGCCTGCATTGCTCACATTCACGATTTCCAGCAATGTGTCCTCACACACATGCATGAACCACACTTTACCACGTTCTCCTTACACTCAGAGATCTCATGTTCACCTCCACATTTCCCACATCTTCTACTTCCTCTACAAGCAGCTGCAATATGTCCATACCTCTGGCATTTAAAGCACCTCAAAGGTGGCCTTCTGTGTGGATGCACTTTTAAATGACAAGAACCCTAGGAACACTCGTTCTGGGAGGGCTTTTTCCTGAAAGTTAACACCATGGTCGATGATTCCCGCTTAGCTCCATCACAAAAGACTTTAATTCGGGTGGCCTCATCAACCCTCACCCCCTCTATGCCACTTATCAACTCGGCCATGGAGATCTCCAGAGAAACCCCATAAATCACCCTTTTCTTACCAGCCTTGCTCCCTGGAACAAATCCTTACATCCGCTGCTTCCCTGTCGCATCCAGTGAAACAACTCTGTTCAACTGAGCCACAGACTTGCAAAATACAAGCAGCTTCCCATCAACCAAGATTCTTGCACTCAGGATGTCACCCAACTCTTCATTCAATTCCCCAGCTAGCCTGCAAAGCTTCGTATGTATCCAGACAGCAGTCACTCGGCTAGCTGTGACTGAGACTTTCAATCAAAGTGGCCACGTCCCTAATAATGCAGAACTTTAGGGCTTAATATAATTTTAACGGGTGAGTTATAAAAAAATTCTCACAGTTATCATGAAGTGCGAACTTAGCAATATACACTAAAACCAGCTTTTGGACCAGGCTGTAAACATGTTTAATTCTGCTGTAAAGTTTGGCTTTTTAACATGGGGTCAATGGGGATTGACTCCCTTTTGGAGGCCGCCTCATGTGGCCACTCGATGAATTGCAATTTTAGTCATTTCTGGTTTGGCTTCAGTCTGGAATCTATGGAGGGACTATGGAGGGATTATTGGGTCAGAACTAAAACTAAAAGTAGAAGTCAAAAGTGAATTTGGTATTTAGGATTGGGCATTTAGCCATTTAGGATTGGGGATTTGGCGATTTAGTATTGGGGTTTTGGGGATTTGGGGATTGAGGATTGAGTCATTTATGCAAATAAGGAGGCGTGACCCAAAGGCTGCAGGGAGGTTTTAGAACGGCTGAGGCACAGAGCCACTTTATGGACTGCAGGGGGAGCTCTGACTGCCAGCGCACTGCCATGAAAGCCAGCAGAGGAAGTGAGCAGGGCTGGAGGGAGGACTATCATTTATAATACCATAACTAAAAGTGTACAACATTTCTGTCCATGTGGCCTCACATACAAAGTCAGCAGTGAAAGGAATGCTATCCATCTGACGAGAAAGCAGCGGACAGTACAGCAGGTAAGATATGATAACATTAGCAAGTTAGGTATATTAGGCTAACTGTTGTAGACATGCATGGGTTACGTTACTGTTGGAACATGCAGGTTTTAAATGCAGCTATTAACCCTGCTGCGGGCTGTGTGTATAAACTGTAAAGATAAGGTGTAGAAGCTGTGTTTCTGGTAATAGCACCATGCTGGGCAGCTGACAGGTGTGTGTTTACAGTGTTTGTGTGCTCTGAAAAACCAAGTCTCAGCCGGCAGACCTAGTATGGTATTATTACTACAAACATATGGATGTAACGTTGAGGCCTGATAGACATCCGCTAATCAGAAACAGAGGACACTACCTGCATCACTGCCGATGTCATTTGACCAGGGAGTGAATGGGGATTAATGCGATTGTCATCAGTTTTTTCCTATAGTGTCTCCTTTTGTTCTTTCACTTAACTGTGTTTCGAGTGTTCCCGTCTGTCCCTATGTTTGTTATTGTCCCATGCTCAGTCTCCTGGCTCCCGCTCAGCTGCCTATTAGGGCCTAAAGTCTACACTAGAGGTGTTTGCAGTTAACGCAAGCTCCACTGTTTTTCCCCACTGACTTGTCCTCCCCTGCAGACAAAGATGTTTCACCTGGACATGAAGGACCACTTGGTGTCACAGCTTTGGATCAGCCATCTGCAGCAGAGTCCCAGTCCACTGGGTCACACCACAAGTTGGAAATTACAGCTACAGCTGATTCAGTAACCTCTGGATCCACTCAGGACTTTTTCTCTCACTTAGACTTGATTTACTCTTCATTGAAGGCTTGTGTTTTATCTTGCAGAGTTTCTATGTGATCTATAATTACCTTGTTTTATTTTGCTCATTATATTATGCATATAAATAGCACAGAGGTGCAGTCTGACGGGAAAAGCTGCTTGTCTTTTATTTTCACCATATATAATTACTGCTGTTGTACCTAAATTTCCTTTAGTGCAGTCTGATCTTAACTAGTATACATGACCATACAGCCTATGCACAGTTTCTATGATCAAGTGTTGTGCTATACCCAGTCTATGGCTATACCTTATTTGCTACTTTCAACCACAGCATTTTAATCAGTAAACTAGAAAATTAATTTGGGCAATGTGGCTGTGTCTTAAAGGGGGTCTCTTCCTATCTAACTGGCAGGACATTCTCTGTGTCTCTTGACAACTTATAAACTGGCAATTATGACATTTTCTTTGAGGTCCCACAAGGCTCAGATGTATATTTCACTTTCACATGATATCCTCAGCTGAGTTTGTATTTCACTTTCACATGATATCCTCAGCTTCTAGTTTATTGATTAAAATGCTGTGGTTGACAGTATCTAAGGCTGCAGTCCATTCTAGAAATACTAGGATAAAAGGTTTGTTTGCAGCATTGTTGATCTTTCGATCACTGACTACTTCAAAGCTGTTTTAGTGCTGCGGTTGGTCCTGAAGTCAGATTGATACACATCGTATAGATTGTGGAGGGACAGGTAATTATGCAGTTGTTTGTAGACATCCTTTTCAAATATTTTACTAGGAAAAGGGATATTGGAGATTGGTCTGTAGTTGCTTATCCCAGATGGGTGTAAGTGGTTCTTTGAAAAAAAATTGTGGGTCAAGGAAGCAGGTGGAGGAGTTTAGCTGCTTTATCACCTCTTTTGGATCATAGAGGTAGTAGGTGAAAAATTATGCATTGTGCCCACAGTGTTGTGATGGTGTAGTGGCATTAGATGAACGAAAGATGACTAGGGTTGGACATCTGAAGGCATCTGAAGGAAGTTTGTGAATAATGTCAGACGAGATGACGTGGGCAGTGCCGAATGGGGACACATGGCTGGCTGTCCAGCAGAAGGCAAACGTGAGGCAGAGGAGCAGGCGGTGATCCTGAGGTACAAGAAACAAAAGGTTAGTCACAAAGAAAACACTAGGAAGCAAAGGAGAGATGATGAGGCAGGAGCTCTGAGTTGATTGAGCCTGAGATTCTTAAACAGCTGATCAAAGTTAGTTCAATCAACCCTGAGTGTGTTCACTGAGTCAGTAAGTGGGGAATGAAAAGAAAACTACAATTCACCATGGCAATGAGTAAATAAAGAGCGAAGTCTCCATTTTAATCCAGTGGTGCTAGAAATATGAATTCACACAGACCATTTCATTTATCTTAAAAAACTGTAGTGGAGGAAGGATTAATGATTCAACACTATTACATTTGATTCAGTGAAGCACATTCAGTGTTTAATAAAGTGCTGATATCCTTCTGTATGTTGCATTGGATTTATTTAGCTGATGGGGACAAAATACAGGTGGCAATAACTGAAGATGACATTATGAATCAAACAGATAAGACAGTTTACTCAAATACCTGTGAATGTAAAGTCACAGTCCAACCCATTAAAAAAGATTTTGGTGATTTGCAGTTGAAAATTCGTCTAGGTTCAAATTGACTCTATTTTACATGCATTTTGAAGACTATCTGTAGATGTTCAAAGACTTTGGAACTCCATTTAGTCCATACCCAATGTTAATCATGGTGCATCCAATTTTGGTTACTGTTTTGTTAAAATCTAACTAGCAGTTACTAAGCCTCTAGTGTCGAGTTTATGCCCAAACTTAGGAGAGAAGTAATTGTTGCACATCTGAATAAAAACTCAGTGTGGCTTTGAATATCTTTACTAATATCTGCAACCTACATAAACAGATCGAAACATTGTTATCAGCATGGTCAGTTCAGACTCACGTTAAGTTACAGAAATGCACTGCCATGTTGAGGCTTCTCACATAACAGTATACCAATAAAGGAAAACATTTGGCACAACTCCTACATTATACAGATTAGTGTTGTAGCTCCTGTTTATTACAGCTGCATGTACAGTCATGTTACAGGCTTTACAGTCACAATTTCTTATATGTACCACCACAAGGTCTTAAGCGGATGATACATGGACTATTTACGTCTACTTGTGTACGTTCCGTTCATATATTATGTGTGCTTGCAACATATCTGTAACATACACAAACAGATCAGTACATTGTTATGAGCATGGTCTGACACTGCTGAGGCTGCTCCTAACATAACTCACTAACAGTATACTCCCTCTTGTGGTAAAAGTGGGATCTAACACTTACTTTTTAACAATGCCCTGCTTGTGTACAGGACACTGTAGCCCAATACATAATTAAACAATACCAAAAAGCAAAAGTATCACAAAACCGTACTAGGTCTGCCGGCTGAGACTTTATAGCTGCGCTGTTATGTTTTTCAGAGCACACAAACACACACCTGTCACCTGCCCAGCATGGTGTTATTACCCAGAAACACAGCTTCTACACCTTATCTTTACAGTTTATACACACAGCCCACAGCAGGGTTAATAGCTGCATTTAAAACCTGCATGTTCCAACAGTAACGTAACCCATGCATGTCAGCAACAGTTAGCCTAATATAGCTAACTTGCTAATGTTATCATATCTTACCTGCTGTACTGTCCGCTGCTTTCTCGTCAGATGGATAGCATTCCTTTCACTGTTGACTTTGTGTGTGAGGCCACATGGACAGAAATGCTGTACACTTTTAGTTATGGTATTATAAATGATAGTTCTCCCTCCAGCCCTGCTCACTTCCTCTGCTGGCTTTCATGGCAGTGTGCTGGCAGTCAGAGCTCCCCCTGCAGTCCATAAAGTGGCTCTGTGCCTCAGCCGTTCCAAACCCTCCCTGCAGCCTTTGGGTCACGCCTCCTCATTTGCATAAATGACTCAATCCTCAATCCCCAAATCGCCAAAAACCCCAGTCCCCAAATCCCCAAATCCCCAAAACCCCAATCCCCAAATCCCCAATCCTAAATGACTAAATGCCCAATCTTAAATACGAAATGCCCAATCCTAAATACCAAATTCATTTTCGACTTCGACTTTTAGTTTTTGATTTCAACTTTTAGTTTCCGATTTCGACTTTTAGTTTTAGTTCTGACCCAATAATCCCTCCATCTCCATAGGAAACTGGAAGGTTGACATTTGGTTTCAACACATTGTGTCATGTACAGTATTTTGAAAGCATTGTAGAGCTTTGTGCAAAAACAACAAAATCCTTGACTGAGCTGATCAGCTCATGTGGTGCTCATTTGGGATTCTCAATGAGGCAATTGTTGAGCTCACTTTGTAGATCCTCGTGGTTTGCCAGAGATAGTTTTGTTTTTTTCCTCAAGACTTTGCCCTAGCGCTAAAGTTCATAGGACAGAGCTTGCTGGCAGAAACTGATACTGATATTGATCTTAGTGATACCAACCAAAAACATCAACAAAAGCACTTCTCTAACAATTCACCAGTGCCAAGAAAGAGCATTTTGTGTTCACAAGAGATGGGCTAGGCGTGCACGATAACCTGAAATACCTGCTTATGTAGCTCTGAATTGCTGCTCTGGCACATATTTTCATTTGAATCAACTCTCAGCCAAACATGGTGCTGAAATGTCTACTATACATTGATGCCTTTAGCTGCTGACACTAAGCCTAGATAACATGAAGACCTTAGGTATACAATAATGATGACTACAGACATGGTGTGATGTACAGGGATGACACCCAGAACATTAACTGTGCAGTGTATAGGAGAGGCAAGACCACACCTCAAACTGTAAATGGCATGTTTGTCTCACACTGGGGCAACACCCTAAATAAATCAAACCACTCTCTCTGTGCCAGCCAAGCCACAAAAAACACAACATTTAGTTAATACACATATAGTAAAGCCCCATGGTCTTATCAGTGTTTGCATTGGACCTCTACCGGTTTATTTTTAGTAGATCTATGTTGGTAGAATTCCATCCAAATGTGTTGTTTGCAGGGATCTGAATCAAAGTTAAGTGCAAACATGGTGTGGTTGGTAGGCCTATACTAGTCAGACCGGTGTTGCAGGGGGTGTGTACTGAGGACGGCTAAGAGCCCGATGGTCTGACATTAGCTACACTGGGATTGGGTTTTTCCTACAAAGGACAAGCAGACAAGGCTTATGGTTGTGATCACTCCTGTCATACAGCAGACGCTACTCTGAGGGAGAAGAGGACTTTAGCCCGGCGCATGGTGATTTATTTTGACTGAAATCAGAATGGAATCAAATGGAACAGCTGTGCTACCCGGTGAGTTGATGTGTGGTGACGCACAGATTACAGATTTACTGCACTGCTTAATAAATTCTGCCACAACTGTATCCAAGTGCTCAGCTGAAGCGTTGAAGCAAATGTATCGTCCGGATATTCAGGGAACGGGCAGTGGTTTTGTTTGTTGACATGCTTCTGTTGCCAGTTGCGTGAACACGAATGCATGAAGATGTCCTTTCTAAGCACAGCCATAATGCGCGTTTGGTGACTGACGCGGATTTTAAAGGATATCAGCTACCAGTGCAGTAGATGTTTAACAATGAACTTCTGCAAACGTTTCAAACGGGCAAAATTAAATCAGTTTAATTTCCATACATATCCACCATAGGATGGCACTATTTCATGCCAAGAGTCATATCCGAGATTTTAGTCTACTAGGCTAATTGTGATTGGAAGCAAAAAAATAGTCAGAAGAAAACGACTCGTCAACTGCATATTAGGGCAATGCTATATGCTTTAAAAGTCAAAATTTGTCCTATAATGGTATTTTCTTTTCTTAAAGCAACGAGAAATCATCCCTGGAGTGAGTTTCCTCATTGGGGCAACGAACTAAGATTGACGGTGTTTCTCTAAAATCCCTGAATCGATCATTGGAGCCAATCAGTGGAGTCCCGGACCACTGACATTAATGTGTGTTTTTACACTAATACGTTTTAAAGAAGTTGAGGCTACTACATAACGTTTGATCTTCCCCTAGAGGTGTTAAAAGTCCTCACCGGAGTGAACACAGCTGTGCACCGCTGGAGAGAATAAACAAACAGAGCAACAGATGAGTGTAGACCCGCCCTATGAGGGGGGGGGGGGGGGGGGGGGGGTCTACGTGTTTTTCTTCTACACGTAGGACAGAGTTAACAGCGACCGGATATTTTATTTATTTTTTTACTTTAAAAAAAGTAGTTCCACGATGTCTTGTTTAAGCAAAAAGAGGACAAACTCCGAGGAACGGGTTTTCCAGGAGCAGAGGAAAAAAGTTGCGCAGGAGAATGGGAAACACATAGGTAAGTTTCCCAAAAGGTGTAACTGTGCGCGAGTTTGTGTGCGGAGCATTAATGACGCGCGCTGTGATTGTTTTGCCAACAAAGCTCACACCAAACGTTAAGGTATCTTGGATTTTGGAGGGTTTTAATCTCTTGTCAGCATTAATCACTGATCATATGTAACCTCGCAGGATATGTCGCACGTTCGGGTTTCTGCGTGGTAACCAAGCCTTTGCGTTACCAGGATAATGCACATAAATCAACGTTTCAGTGGAAACATCAGTGTAAATGTGCCGGAGTAGGCCAATGAGCTGATTTCCATTGAAAGTCCCTGGGCGGGTTATAACAAGTTGTGCAGTAAATAGGCAATAGGCTATAATAACTTCCTCGTTCCTGGAGCGGTGAATTATTTCTTTCTGCCACGATGACATCTCAGAGGAGGCAGCTGAAAATCCCTCCTGTCTGTTTTTCAAAGGGGAGATAAACATCGAACATTAAACAGAGTTTAATGGACAGAGAGGAACTCCTCTGTGGTGTTTCCTCTTGTCATTCTGTGCAACCTGAGTTTAGCACAGTGTAGCAGCATAGTTTCGTGATTTATTACTCATTTTGAAAGAGAGGAAAGCAGAGCAATAACATGCAAATTGTTATAAAGCTCGCGATCAAATAATACTGGACTGCAGTCAGTGAGTGTGGCTATTACAAGACAATATAGGGGCATAAGACACATTTGTGGACCCTGTACATGGGCATTGTCTTTGGGCCCCTCCTCGCATCTGCCGCATTCCATTCTAATATCTTTGTGGGTCCTCCTTAGGTGAGGGCCCCTTATAATCAGTCCCCCTTTTCCTCAGCAGTGCAGCACCCAGAATATATGAGGATATTCAACCTTCAATTCATAGCCTACATTACATTACTTTTACTCATTTGGCAGATGCTTTTATTCAAAGTGACTTATATTTGAGGAACAACATGCAAGCATCAATAAAGCATCAATATAGTAAGAGATCTACAAGTGACAATACTAGTAAGAGCTAAAAGTATGTATGGCATCAGTGGGGTAAATACCTAGGGAAAGAAGTAGGAGTTAACAAAATAGTGCAATCAATACAAGAGAATTGTAAGGAGATAGAAGAAGAAGAGCACATGAAGTGCATGTTAGAGGTTAGGTGTTGGAGGTGTTATAAGAGAAAGTGTTCTCAGAAGAGTTGAGTTTCTAAGAGTTTCTTGACATTAGAGAGGGACCTCCCCCACCTCCTCTGATGACATGTGGTAGCTTGTTCCACCATCGTGGTGTCACAGATGAAGGGGACTGAGCTGACATACATTATTTAATATAATAATGGCCTACTACACCATCTTATTTGGTCATCTTATTTAGCATTCATAAATGGGACTTTTGGGGCATCTGTCTGTGAAAAGTTTCCTCAAATCTCAAAAACTTTTACAAACTGATTTTGTTACTGGAAAAAAAGCAGAGTATTATTCTGTACTCAAAGACAAGACACCGACTCCCTCTCAGGTTGTGCGTGAACTCTTATCACTACTTATTTTCCCTAGGGTCATCACTCTCTGTCATTTACCTAAATTCTTGCCATCTTCTTGTGTCAGCTTGCCCCATAGGGTGTAACCACTGCAATAGGTTCAAAATAATTTCTTATCCAACCATGCACCTGAAACAGATTAATCTGAAAAAAGAAAAAGTAAAAAAGAAAACTCTTCTGATTCTCATAAACTCCCTTCAGATGTACAGTGTGACTCACGTCATCTGGGATGAGTTATGGACCAGAGACCTAGATGTGGCTGTTCTCTTTTCATAACATAAAGCTGGTGGGCGACAGAAAGCATGTACCTCTTCTTCACGGTGAAGTAGATTACATGAAAAAGGAGATGACAAACAAGTAAAGCTGAAGGAGTAAAGCTGCCGACAGAAAGCCTGACTGAGCAGAGGCAGTTCTGGAGCCGCTGGAATCCAGCCCTCCTCCGTGCCTCATTGAGGCCAGAGGCTCATAAACATCCTCTGTGAGTTTGTGGCACGATCTGGGAAAAAGAAAATGTCTGTTGTGGCCCTGCCCACGACCCTGTCACAGTCCTAGTGAATGTAGTTGTCCTCAAATGCCTTGCTTTCTGAGAGGATGTTAATTACTCTCCTTTTGTCCATTTACATAACTGCTCTGTATTATATTTGACGACCATTTTAAGGTTGTGCAATGCCAAAAACTGTGTGCGAAGTCCAGCCCCACCCACTTACACTGACTAATACCAATATTAGTTCACAACTGCACAGATTGAAAACAAATAAACCATACGGTGTCCTGCCAACATGGTCCTGTGATTCATGAATTATGAATCAGTCTTTCAGTAGATGTCAACAACCCTGATTTCACACTTAAACTTACTCTGGGAGTACCGGCCTGTGAAAAGGTAACACTCCCCTGCCCCATTGTTGTGATCTAAATCCTCAAATAAATCCTCTTTCAATATTTTCACATTTCACTCCCTTTCGGGAGTTATTAACACAAGCACAAGTCAAAACTAAGAAAATCATAGCAGATTAAGTGTTACAGTGAGGGCAGGGAGGGTCAAGCAAAAAGGTGCTGTTGCTTGCATAATAGGAAATGCGGATATATGAAGGTATTTTTGTGTCTTTTTAATGCAAGCAAAAAAAAAAATGTTTTGAGAACATATTTATTGCACTGCAATCAAAAATCAAGTTTGTAATTAAAAATAAATAGGCCCTTTTTGTGTCACAAAAAGTTTTGATTGCTATTATGTCAAATTCTATTATGTCAAATTATTTGATTGCAAGTCAAAAAGTTTTCCTTGCAAGTCAGAAAGTTTTGCAAGTTAATAAGTTTTGCAAGTTAATAAGTTTTGCAAGTTAATAAGTTTTGCAAGTGACACAATTTTGCAAGTTGAAAAGTTTTGCAAGTAAAAAAGTCAGTTCTTCGAGCCATGGTGCTGGAGGTAAAGTCGATGCAGGTCTTCCATCATGTTGACCAGCTTGACCCTGCGCCCCCCCCCCCCATGCTGCTGCTGCTGCCACTGTGGATAATGATGACATTCGATGGTGCACTTCTTCGCAAGGAGGGGAAAAGAAGGAGAGAAGCCAGCCAGACCAAGAGATGTCTGGCAGGGTGAAGTTGCTTCCTAAGCTCTCTGTCCACCATGCTGGACATACAGTAGCTGTAACACATTAACTCCGTCTCCAGTAGAGCTGAGTGCCTGCCGAAGCGAGGGGATTGTAGGCGTGGCCATGCGGTAAATGCAAACCTATGATTGGTCAGTCAAACCCACCAATAGAATCTCTTATTTTGACCATTTTTGACTCGTAAAACTTTTCATCTTGCAAAACTCTCTCACTAGCAAAACGGTTTAACCTGCAAAACTTTCTGACTCACAAGGAAAACTTTTTGACTTGCAATCAAATAATATGACATGATGGCAATTAAAACTTTTGTGACACAAAAAAGGCCCATTTATTTTTAATTACAAACTTGATTTTTGATTGCAGTCCGATAAATATGCTCTCAAAACATTATTTTTTTGCTTGCATTAAAAAGACGCAAAAATACCTTCATTTGAATCGAGCATTTTTGGAGCCTGACCCATATAAGGGACTAAAAGTCAGGATAGCTCAGCTTTCGCTGCTATGATTCTTTTTTAAAATCTGTCTCTTGTGAGTCCCCAAAGTTTATGGAAGTGCAACACTGACTTACTGGAGAACCCGTTTAAGGAAATGGAAACCTGCCAAACATTTCTGAAGTGTATTGGCAACTTACTAACACTAAATTCCCTTAGTAACAATGCTATAATTTCTCTCTATAGAGGCACACCTTGCTAGTGCATCTGACATTTTAAGTCATCTAAATTTCTAAGATTTGTCTGTGACCTCTCTCCACTCCTGCAGGTTTGGAGGGAGATGCAGATCTAGAGTTCCTGCTGAAGGGTGGGGAGCTGGTCAAGATCCGCTCGAAATCCTGGAAGAAGAACCGCAAATTCAAACTGCATGAAGACTGTGCGACGTTGTACCATGAGTCCCACAAAGCATTCAGGGAAAACCAGACCTGTGAGTGTCATTTTCTACTGGGTAATATGTGTGAGCTAGATGGGATTTCAATTACATAATGCACAGAAATGGGAGTTCTCCAAAACCCCCAGTTTCTGTTAAATTGTTTCACCCAGGCTAGTTCATCCCCCTGTCTTTTTGTCCTGTACATCCTTCTGCTATTATTATGTCACCTTAGATTTCTTCTTTTAGATCTCAACAATACACACACAAACACACCCTTTAAATCCCACTAGTGCTCCAGAATATGTAAGAAGTGGTGAAATGGAAACAACTCACACAGATACTGCAGCCAAACACAGATTGGAAAATTCGAGTGTGAATTCTGCCTGTGTGTTTGTCTATGTGTGTGTGTGTCAGAGATTATTTTCCTCTGATTTCTGTTTCAGTGATTCCCTGTTAGGGTGTGAATGCATTTGTACATCTTCTGGGCCTCGGGTAGCTCTGAGCTCCCTCCCATCCCGGCGGAGGCTGCTGCTACTACCGTGACTGATAACCTCTGCCCTGAGCCTGAACCTTAAACAAACACTAAAAGACAGAGCAGTGCTTCTTATAGTCCCCATACAGACATGGTAGTGATATTAGATATTAATCAGCTCTAAAGTGGTTTGGCATAAGATAAGAGAGCTTGTTTTTAACCACTTTTTGTTTAAGATTCATCTGCTGGTCTGCTTTACTGAAGCAGTGGATGTAAGTGGATGCAAAACACAAAGTTATATAGGTTCAGATTTTTTTCCAATGAGTAATCATATTATGGTTGTTCTGTTTTCTCCACATTATCTCTCTGTTGTATGTCTCTCTCTCTTTGCTGGAAGAGGAATCTCTCCTCTGTTGCTCTTGCTGAGGTTTCTCCCTTTTTTTCCTTCTCCAAATCGAGGCTTTAATGCCATTTTTCCATTACCAGTATGAGTTCAACTCGCCTCGACTTGACTCGACTCGACTCAGTTTGGCCGTCCTCCATTTTCCATTGCAGATAGTACCCAGAGATAGTACCCCTCAATGTAGCTGGTCGTCATATCAATGACACATACAACTGCTGCGACTGTAATGTTCAATGCAACACACACAACAGTGACCCACGTACAGCTTTCTCTTTATTTAAGTTAAAAAGTTTGAACATTACTGAGAATGTAAAAACAAATAAGCGGTATGAAAACCTTACAGCTGTAGTTTCCTCTGCCGTTGTTGCTGCAGCGGTCTGTATGACATTGGGACCAGAGGGCTCTGTCAGTGGACGGCCTCGTGAGCCTCTCCTGCAGGTTGCCGCAGGCTTCCCCCGCCGCAACTTGCGGAGCTCCTCAACTCCAAAAATTTCAAGCACATTTTTGTTCTGCCATCACTTTTCGTAAAACTGTCAATGTTTGAAATCTACACAGCTGATTTCTCACCTGAAAACTTCTCAGAAGTGGATTTAGTGATGATATAATGTACGAAAATGATAAAATATAAAACTTTCTGTTGCTGGCCTCTGTCAGGTGCGTGCAATGAGGATGCAGTGAATAGTGACGATTCTCCCTGACCAATCATTAGTCTGCTGTGTTTTCACGTCACATTTTAGAGGTGATACGAAAGAAAATACCTGGTAGCAGGTACAGGTACAACTTTTCCACAATGGAAAACCAAAAAAAGGCGAGTAGAGTCGAGCAGGTACCATGCAGTGGAAAAGGGGCTTAAGAAAAGAGGCTGTTACCGTATATGCATATTGTAAAGGCCTCTAAGACACACCTACAGTGTTATTCTGGGCTATACAAATAAAATTAAGTTGACTTGATGTTTGTACATGCATGTAGTGCTGGATATCATTTATACTGAGCCATGTATTCCTATAGCTCTCAGTACTAACGACTTCATGAACTATCTCCATTACCCTGCTTTCATATAAATAACTGGAACCTTAGAAACAGCTGTAGCTGATTTATATTTAGGCTGATGTCTATGAAGATTCTCAGTCATCCAGGTCATAGTTATCCAACGAAGGTTAAAATCAAGGGCAACTGGACTTGGTTGAAGATACTGGAAGACGTTTCGTCCCTCATCCAAAGGACTTCTTCAGTTCTGACTGACTGGCAGGGAAACTCAGCTATTTAACCTCAGTGGGGTCGTTATCCCGGGTCACCGATACCGCTGGTTCGTTATTGTTCCTTGTTGCTGTGACGACAGTCGTTACAGTCGTTAAGACTACCTGTGGCCAAGACTGAACGACCATCGTTGGTATCTTCACCTGAGGCCAATAGGTTACGTTTGTTGTCCTGGGAAGTGATGAAAGGACAGCATTGTAAGTGGGGGATAAGTGGTGGCGTAGACCCCCTCCCCTGTTCAATGACGGCTTCTCAACCCTGGCGTAGATGGCTTCCTTGACACCTCTTTCAAACCATCCATCTTCTCTGTCTAAAATGTGCACCTGGTGGTCCTCAAACGAGTGTCCTCTGTCCTTCAGATGTAAGTAGACTGCAGAGTCTTGACCTGAGGAGTTGGCCCTTCTGTGTTGAGCCATGCGTTTGTGTAGTGGTTGTTTAGTCTCCCCAATATACAGGTCTGTGCATTCCTCACTGCATTGGACCGCATACACTAGATTGCTTTTCTTGTATTTTGGTGTGTGGTCTTTGGGGTGTACCAGCATCTGTCTTAGCGTGTTCTTGGGTTTAAAAAACACAGGGATGTTATGTTTGTTGAAAATCCTCCTGAGTTTCTCTGATACTCCAGACACGTATGGAATCACAATGTTGTTGCGTTTG